>NC_056735.1:185425644-185518144 GCF_019279795.1 Protopterus annectens
TGCTGCTTGAAGTGAACAACTGCACAGATTGCTTCACTGGTGTGTCACTCTCTTCCTTTGTAAGAATGGAGTAGTGATACGTTCACTGCTTTATTTATTTATTTATGATAATGGCATAAGACAATAGTTGGAAATACTTTAGAGGTGATGGTTAGCTCTAAAAACATTGGCAGGGCATGCTGTTAACAAACCAGAACCCTCTCTGTTGAATTTTAGGTACTACACCATTAAGTAAATATACATTCCTATGGAACTGTGAAATTGTGTTTTATCTATTGTCAATGTCTTTCGTAATTCCAGTACATTCTATGTTTGTACCTTCATTATCATTGATTTAAATTCTTTGTATTTGATATTGCTCTAAACATTAATTGTGAATGTTTTGTTGATATTCTTATATGTCTAAATGTATGTTCTGTTTTACCTGTGTGGCCCAGGTTGTGGCTGAAAAGGATATTCAGACTAGTTCATTTACCAAGTTAACAAATGTGAAATAAATAAAATAAAAATAAATAATTTTAACATGTTTTGTTGCTTGCTACATTTTATATTGATTTGGGGGCATATTTTCTATCTAATGATAGTCCCAGAAATATAAATGTTCTTGTGGGAAACAAATTCTACCAAAAGACTATCATTTAACATGTCTTTTCTGTTTAGGGAAAGATCATAATGTAAATTGTGACTGTTGTCCATCTTTTAATGTGGAAACTGAGAAGTCCCCATTGAGCCATTTTAGGAATCTTAGAATCTTTTTTAGAACACTATAAGTTGCTTGTGTTAGTTGCAGGGATACTTGAGTTTAGGTGGTGAATCTATGAAAAAATTCTGAAAAATTTCTGTATTTGACTTCTGATAGATCTGAAGGTAATAGGAAGCTTAACAACTCTGAAAAAGTAAAAAAAAAATCCAGGAAATTTGAACAAAGATAAGAAAATATTTGTGGACTGGCAGGAGTTGGCAGGCCAAGGATGTTACATACAGTATGCCTGCATCACGTGTGGCTGGTGAGGGGGAGAATCATACCACCAGCTAAGGCAGTAGATGGTATAATTTTATATTTTCCCTGCTCCTCCTATGTCACATACAGTTTTGAGAGAGGCCTCATCTGTTTTAAGGCTTGTCACTAGTATGCCAGCTGAAACTCAGAATCAGAATTTGGGTTTCAGTATTTCAGACAGATATCTTCCCCTGAAAAATATCTAGTCATTGTGTGGGGGTTTTATCAGAGATAGGGTGCCCTTTGGATAATACTAATCTTTTTGAGGTACCCTTCCATGAAACTTAAGAATTCAGGCAACAAAGACAAAACTGTGTACTGAGTATAACGATTATTTTATCTATCTGTACCAAGATACTCTAGAAAGTACCCCTTAAGAGTGTAGCCATTGTGCAGAAAGTAGTCTGAGTAAGAGCAATACAGACTAGAAAGACAATACTAGAAGTAGCAGCAAATCTTCAGACAGTAAGTCTTTTTTTTAAACAAGAAACATCTTTATTAAATTATTATGTATGACATGGGCAATCTTACATTTATATAAATGAAAATAAACCATACTCAGCTAGACCGTCTTCTGTGTGGAGACATGCGTGAATGGACATACCTTCGTTGAAGGTTGTGCGTCAGGGCTGGCAACTCGGCACGTAAAAATCTACTGCCAATCATTAGCGGACCGGAGTTCCACTGTGGCAACCCCTAACCGGGAAAAGCCGAAAGACACAACAACAACTGACACAATCTCAGTTGCAAACATTATACATTACAAATCATGTCGACACAGCTATAGCTACAAACATTATACATCACTATTAATATATCCAGTCATTGTCATTCAAACATTACATAGCTCATTCAAATCCTGCCTTCTTTTAAACCTTGTTCCATCTCTGCAGGTATTGATCCTACAATTCCCATTTTTTCCTATGTAATTTGCTCCTACTCCTTTCTAAAGATCCCAATTCCAGTTGTTTTATCTCTGTTACCATCTTTGCCACTTTGATTTCCATTGTCTAGTAATTACTTTTTGGCAGCCATCATAATTAGACTCAACAAGTCTTTACTACGTCTAGGCAATTCCAATTCTATATCATAGCTCAAAAAAATCACTTCCTTAGTTACACCAATTTGCTCACCCAGTATCACTGACAGAGCAGTCTGCAGGGAATCTTTAAAGTCTGCCAACTCATTACAGTCCCTGGAAAAATATGTTCCCAGTTACCTGTTTCTTCCCCATCACATCTCCAACATTTGCTGTCTACCTGGGGAAAAAATATTTGGAGTCTACTTGAGGTATAACAATATCTATGTAAACACTTCCAAGCAAAGATCCTAAATCTTCTAGACTTTGATGAATATTTGGAGACATGCATATATCACCCCATTATTTCTTTGTGAATTGCTTATCCAATTTGTCTTCCCAATCCTTTCTAACCTCCTCTGATTGATTCTTATAGTTAGCATGCAATATTTTATATGCTGTACTATTTATTCATATCTCAACAGCAACGTCTGTTCTAGATTCTACTATAAACTCTACCAGTGCTGGTCTTTTGTTTAGGACCCTCCTATTTCCTTTTCCTTGCCTGTATTCTGATATCAATCCTTGATAGTGAAGGCAATCTCTAACCTGCATTCCAAATAAGTTCTTGGCGTTTTCCCATTCTAGTACCATTCTCTCACTAGTTATTTGCTCCCAGTACCTTAATTCCTTTGCCAGTTTTCTCCAATAAATTCCAGCCTCCTCTTGTCTATTGTCCATATCCTTAATTGCAGTCATCCCTATCAGCAGAATCTCCATTCTCCATTCCTGTGTTGAGTTAGTTCTTAGAATACTTTCTGCTACTTTATGAATATAATATTCTGTATGATTATTGTTATTCTCCTTAAAGGTCTGCATACAAAATCCCAGTCTTTGCTTGTTTCTTGAGTTTACCCCCATGTTTAATCATCACTTCTTTCCACTTTGAATTATAGTTTTTTGCTTGTGCTATGTATAGAAGCCTTAACTGTGTTGCTCTGAAATAACCCTTTCAAATTGGATAATCCCAATCTACCCTATTCTATTGGAAGAATAAACTTATCCCACTTGACTCTTGCTGTCTTCTCCTCCCAGATATAATTCTTCAGCTCTTTCTTAATTGCTATCCACACCCTCTCCTCTAGCTGTTAAAAATATGCCTTGACCTGTGTATAAGATTAAAGGGACAAAAAACATTTTAACTGCTTGGATCTTACTATCGATATCCACATAGCAGAGCTTCTACTTTCGCAAGTTTTGTATTATCTTTTGTTTAGCCTCTTCCCACATATCCTTAGCTGCCACACCAGAATAATCTTTAATCCATATCTCTAAATACATCATTTTATCATGTCCCATAAGTATGGATATTGCTGAACCAATTAGTATATAGGTACATAATTTACCACTATTGCCTTTGTTTTAGCTTCCTTAATGTTGTATCTCAAAAAGATTTGAAATTGTCTTAATATATTCCACAACACTGTAATGCCCCTTTCTGGTTTTGTCAGGTATAAAATAATGTTATCTGCAAATAGAGCTAGCTTTTCTTGACTGCCATACCAATTATATCCTTGAATTTCTGAGTCCTTTATTTTCTTTGCCAATGGTTTTAAATATAATGCAAATAACAAAGAAGAGAGAAAACACTGCTGCCTGATTCCTCTGCTCAAGCAGAGATTATCAGAGAAGACCCTACCCACTTTAATTTTCACCTCTGATCCATGATATATCCTGCTAATCAGTCTTATAATTTTATCAGGGAATGCAAATGCTTCCATTGCTCTGCTCATATATTCCCAGCTTACTCTGTCAAATGCTTTCTCTGCATCAAGACCCACCAACAAAAGTGATATTTTTCTTACATTCTGCTTCCCTCTGGATCATCAGTGTTTTGTTAATGTTGTCAAATATTTGCTTCTCCTCCACAAAACCACATTGATCCATATCTATCAATTTTGGCATCATTTTGCCATTCTTTTAACCATTATAGACATAAACACTTTATAATCCTGGTTTACAGAGACAGTTACGTCTCAGTCCTGTATTCTTTAAGAGACAGATCACCCAATGGCAGCAACAATAATCAGAACATACTCCAATGACTACAGGCCTCACCCTCTCTCTATCCCTTTCCTTCCTCTCCATCACCTTCAGGAAGAAAACACCCTATTTTTAAAGACCAATTGTTATTCCTGACTTAGGCAAATGTATTAAAGGAGATGTTTCTGCGGATTGTGCAACAGAATTTGCTCAACTTTGCCCTTTCAATGGCATCCTTTCTCTTGCGTGGGATCAGATGCAGCACATTCTACCAATCAGAAAAATACTAAAAGGTCAGGCAGCTCAAAACATACTTTTGCCAGGTATTATTAAATATTCTTCCTAGTACCATGAAAGGAGAATAATTGGGAGCGTAATGTGGGTTTACGAATGAACAAAAATGAACTATGAAAAAAAAAAATTCAGAATGATGACTCTGCAGGCCTTGTTCCCTTGTCTGTAATTCATATGGAGTTAGATGCACAGGTAGTATATCTAAATATGACTGCAAATGCTTTTTTATGAAATGCATTGCTCCTACTACTACTGGAACTATCTGGGTATCCTTCTCCCACATCGCTCTCATTCCTGCCTGCAAATCCTGGTGTTTTGTGACTTTGTGTCTCTCTGTACGCAAGACACTGTGATCACTGGATGCAGCAATTTCAATGATCAATGCTAATTTTGTCTTCTTTTCATAGACTACTATATCTGGTTTTCTCGCATCTGTTTTTGGATCTGTTGGTCATGGGTGATCCCATGTAATATCAATCTCATCATTTTCTATAATACTTTGTGGCTCATGTTTCCAATGCTTCTCAACTACTTCAGTATTCTAATGTTTGCACAATCTCCAGTGCAACAGTCTTGTCACATTATTATGCATTTCACTATACAGACCTTTTGCCATTAGTGTATCACATCCAGCAACAAGATGTGTGACTGTTTCCAATTCTGTTTTATAAAACCTGAGGAGCTGTTTTCAGTGTTAATTTTAGTCTTCTAAAATATTCCTTACTAAGTCTTATTCACATTTGTTCATGTTTTACTATTGATCCTTCATCAATTCCCAAATATTTATACACTCCTCTTGCTCAAGTTCTTTTATATCACATTCCTGTCCCAGGCTGAGATTTTCTTGATGCTGCAGCTTTCCTGCTTTAAATATTGCTTTTGCACATTTATCAAGACCAAATGACATTCTTATATCATCTGAGAATGTTTTGACCACTTGTAGTTGTGCTTTCAGTTCCCAATCTCATGAACTATATAGTTTTAAATCATCCACAAAAAGAAGATGAGAAGTCTTTACACTTTATTGTTTTCTGGGAGCCAAACTGTAGCCATGACCTAATCTATTAAGTAGACAGCTTAATGGGTTAAGGGTAAGACAAAATAGTAGCAATGACAAAAAGTCACTCTGGAATATCCCCCTTTGAATTTTTATCCCTGGAATAATAATTTGTCCTTTATCATGGCTTAGCTGCAAAGTGGTTTGCCACTGTTTCACGGTCACTGTAATATAATCGATCAATGTGTGGTGCATCTTATACATTTGTAAGCACTCTTTTATCCATGAATGTGGGATGCTGTCAAATACTTTTTGTAGTCTATCCATGCAATACTTAGATTCGTCCCATTTTTACATTTCTCATTATGACCTTATTTAATAACAAATGATCCTTTGTTCCATATGACTTTCTTTGTTTACCATTAAGTTCTATTGCCATGATTGAGTTTTCTTCTAAATGACTATAAACTCCATCAGCATCATTTGCAGTGTATGGTTTATACATTGTTGGAAGGCAAGTTATTGATCTATAGTTTTAAGTAATTTTGCAGGTTCACTTTTAGAGAGGAGTATCATTTTTCCTGTTGTTAACCAGGTTGGCATCTTTTCAGGGTTGTGCATATAAATAGTTCTTACTCATAGCTAAACCTTCATGTAAAGAAGTTAATACTTTTAGCCAGAAATTTGGTACTGCATCTAGGCCAGGGGTTTTCCAATTAGGAGCTTTTATTAATTTTATTTCAGTTTCTCTGGCTGTTACTTCATCACATTTCATATCTTGTACATTTGAACTTCTTATTCTTTCTTTTATTTCTTCTATCCATTCAGCATCTTTGTTATTTTTCACAGGATCTTCATAGATATTTCTCCGAACTGTGACTATTTCTTCTTTTTTGATGGTGTGTCTATTACTTTTGCCTTATTTCCCAATTCTTTATAAAACTTTTTGGGTCATCAATACATTGTGTGTTTTGTACTTTTCCTTTATATTTATTTGCATGTCTTCTAAGTGTTTCTGCCTTTGTTGATATCTGTAGTTTATTATTTGCATTAGTATGCAATAGATCCTGGTCTATTCTGATACTGCATGTTGCTTTTATCACATCTATGTTTCTGAGTATTTTTGTTGAACTGTTCCCTCTTCTATACTTGTCTAACAGTGACACTTCTTGTCTTAATTGCTTTATAGTTTTCTCTATTCATTACTTCCAAGATGGCATTTAATTTTCCCCATTCCGTTCCCTTACTGCCCTGTGTTTTTGTGGTAAGACTTTACCTGTTATTAATTTAGCTGCACAGTAATATATCCTATTTATGTCTGTTATATCACATGAATTTCTATGAATAGTATTGGTTAATGTGTTCGTTTGTTTTATCAAACCTCATTTTGGGTCATATTGACTTTCTGAAGTCTATTTATTTAATTGATCTTAATATGTCTAGCCATAGCTATGAAATCAAGCAATTCTTCCATTAAATAATTTTCTTCTAAACCAAGGGCACATTCTTTGCTCTCCATTTCCTGTGGGCATTCTACAGAAAGTTCCAAAAAAATCTTCCTCTGCCATATTCTCTTTGACTTCATCCTGTGTCATCCATTGCTGTTTCATATGGGAACTCACTGGCCTATCACTCCTCAACAGTGACAGTGTCAGAGTTGTCGCAGTTTCATGTTCCTTCTCTTGCTGTGCAACTCCAGCTGAATTTTTGTACTGCTTTCCTACTGAAGACTCCAAAGTATCTTCATATGGCAACTGATCAGATGCTTCCAGCTCCACTGGTTTCTCCTTAATTTGAGGATACATTATTCTATCATGCTGTGATATTATCAGAGTTAGATTTTCTACACTAAATGCTTCACTTCACAGTTAGTTCATAACTTCAGTTTCTTTCTTTAACTTCTCTATTAATAATCCTCTTTCTACTTTCCCCCTATGTTTTCTTATTTTTTGTATTGTAACATTTCCCATATCTGGATGCCTTTCCATGTATTTCTCTTCAAATATCTTTGGAGCTGCCTTTTTATATTAATTATTTTTGCTTCTTCCTTTCATAAATATTGCACTATATTAAATCTCTTTTTTCCCATGTTCATATTTCTTCTTCAGATGTCTCCCACTCCTCCTTTTTCTCCTTACTTGGGGGACAATTACAAGCTAATGCCACTTTAAAAAGATGATGAGATGTTGGGGCAGTAATGAAGACTAATATGTACAACTTTTGTAAGTTCCTTACACTGCTACTCTTTTGTGAGTATATTTGGAACGCCTGCAGTTTGATACCATATGGATTTTAGGAATCTGAGCAATATATTAGTTGGTTTAGAATTTTGTTAGGAAATGTTAATAAATAACTAAAGGGAAAAAAAGTATAGGGATAAAGAGAGAGTTGTATGAAGGGAAGGTGCGGTGTTTTTGGTGATAAGTACAACTACGTCTATTTTTTTAATATGTACATTCCAGACATAGAGGTACATTTATCAAATAAAATGAATTTATTTGCATTTTAATGTAATGTGGTTGAGAAGGGGCTAGGAAGGATTCAACACTGGGAATCCTCAATGGTGAGTTTACAATTAGGATGCACTTCTCCCCATTTGACTATTTTTATCTAAAGCTTTCATGTTCAATGAAGGCATAAGTCCCTCTGATAGCACACGTGGCATAATGTGTCACAGTAAGAGTGCATGCCAGGCTTTTGTGTCCTTGAGTAGTTTACTGCTTCTTAACCATCTTGGATCTTGATTAGCTGGTACAGGGCTACAATTCTGCCCTCTACAAGGTCATGATGTATAGAGATCACAGACAATTGTTCTTTGACTGTTAATTAACTATGTCGGATATGGGCTGTATACCTTTGAATACTAATGAACTGGCTGCAATGATTAGAATGTCTTGATGTATACAGAGATTCTGAAGAATACAATTTACAATATAAACCTAAAATTTAGACCACAGCCTGTCTATGTGTGTTATTAATCCTTTTGGCATGACATGGAGTATGAATAAAGAAAATATTTGCCAGAACTGAAGAAATACGATTGCAGAACTGAAGATATGTACTTTGCTAAAACAGTTTTTGTATTTGGAACTTAAGAAGTCTAACTTTTGATGTAAAAATGGCTGTCTGTCTAGAAATTTGGTTTATTTACAAGTGCAAGTGAATTAACTGAAAAATCTGGAAGTTTCCACTGTATACTATTCTAACACTTTATGGAGTGACTATAGATGCATCTGTTATAAAGCTGAGGAATACAGCGAAAAGCTGGTAAGCTGCAAGATTCTCTAGTAAATGATATAATAATTTGTTGTATGAGAAATATTAAACAAGCAGCAGCCTTTTAAAAGAAACAAAACTGCCATTATCAAATGTTTTTATGTTTGCAGAACAAGTGAAATTACTAATTTAAGAATAGAATTTTTAATCTGTGAATTGGATGTGTGAAAAATAAAATGTGAGTCAAACAAGAATGAAAAAATGATAAATAAAGGTAGGATATCTTCTAAAAGCAATGCCTGTGAAAGACATAGACACGTCAATGCATAATAACAAAGAATCCAAAAAAAAAAAAACACTTCTCATGCCACTGAATTTCACTTTTTAGTGGGTATGGCTGAACATGAGAGGAAGAGTTATCTTGTTTTTAAAAATTCCTGCAGAATATGTGCTAGTAAAGGAAATTTCTATGAAATGTGTAAAAGCAAAGTGAGTACATTCAAAAGACATTCAATTGGTCAAAGTCTGTCTTGCTGCCCTCTCAGCGCATAAGGTTCATAGGAGCAGAGATAGACTCAAAATTGATGCTGCTTTTCTTCCTGCCGAAAGGATCCAAACTTTACAGGGCCAAGTTCAAGCTCTGATTTCAAGATCCAAAGCCCCAGCCAGGATGGTTCTACAAGTTTTGGGTTCAATGTCTGCCACGGTTCTTTTAGTTCCTCTGGCAAGATTGCACATGAGGATTCTTCAGTGGCTATTGTCAACTCAATGGTCCTTTCAGGACCTTCCCCTCAATCATCCCATCATGATTACAGAAACATGCAAATGGGATCTTCGCTGGTGGCTTCAGACATCCAATCTAAATCAAGGAAGTCCTTTTGTTATTCCCCTCCAATGGTCACCCTGACGACAGATGCCTCCCAGACAGGGTGGGGGGGGCATTGTCTGGGCAGGTTAGTTCAGGGATCCTGGCTTCCAGATGAAACTCTTCTCCACATCAATGTATTGGAGATGAGGGCGGTGCTTCTATCCCTACAGGCCTTACACAGGTTTCTCCCTCAGGGCATAATCGCCATCCACACAGACAACATGTCGGTGGTCTGGTACCTAAACAAGCAAGGAGGGACCAGATCTTACCCCCTTTGCAGAGAGGCCATGAGGGTGTGGGAATGGGCGGTAGCTACCAGCCATTTCTTGGTAGCGACCCACATTCCGGGGAAATCGAATATACTGGCAGACAGATTAAGCAGGACAATTCTCTCCTCAATGAGTGGTCCCTAAACAAAACAGTAGCAGATCAGGTTTTCCGGAGATGGGGACGCCGTGCTGTGACCTATTTGCAACTCCACTAAACACCAAGTGCAAAGGTTCTTCTCCTTGACTCCACATCAGGAGTACCAGCTATGGATGCTCTAGCACAACCTTAGCTAACAGGGCTACTTTATGCCTTTCCTCCGATTCCACTTCTCTCCAAAGTCATTCAAAAGCTTCTCAATTGGGGTCCGCAATGCTACTGATTGCCCTATACTGGCCTCGCCAGGCATGGTTTCCTTACCTGAAGAAACATGCGTGGACGATCCGTGGACTTTAGACCTAATTCGACCTGCTAATTCATCAGTCGGGACAACAGCATCAGTCACTTCGATCTTTGAAGTTGACAGCTTGGCTCCTCCACTTCCGACTTTAGTCAGAAGTCACACATTAGACCCGGAAGTTGTTCACATTTTATCTTCGGCCCACAAACCCACCACTAACAAATTGTACCTCAGTAAGTGGAAGAGGTTTGCTATCTGGGCTCAACTCAAGGGCTTAGACCCTATCACTGCTCCTATCCCAGAGGTTTTGAAATTTTTAACATCCCTATTTAATCAAGGATCTTCTGTCTCTACTATTAAAGTCCAACTAGCGGCAATCTCTAAATTTCACGAGTCCATGGATCCTCCATTGATGAGCAGCAGACTATGCAAAACTTTCATTAAAGGTGCGGGTCTGTTGAGACCCCCAGTTTTTCATCCTGCGCCTCCGTGGGATCTAGATTTAGTGCTTCGTGCATTGACATCTT
This sequence comes from Protopterus annectens, assembly GCF_019279795.1. Lineage (NCBI taxonomy): Eukaryota > Metazoa > Chordata > Ceratodontiformes > Protopteridae > Protopterus > Protopterus annectens. The sequence goes on from NC_056735.1 coordinate 185,436,275, forward strand.
CCCCTTCAACCGGCTGCTACATGTGAGTTAAAATATCTGTCTTGGAAAACTGCCTTCTTAGTTGCAATTACTTCTGCAAGAAGAGTTTCAGAGCTTCAAGCCCTGTCCATTAAACCACCGTACTTGATTTTCCACAAGGACAGAGTATCTCTTAGGCCTAATCCATCCTTTGTCCCAAAGGTCTGTTCTAATCTTTGTCTCCAACAGTCTCTAGAGCTACCAGTTTTCTTCCCAAATTTCTCCAATGAAGCAGAATACACTCTCCATAAATTGGATGTTCACAGGCAATTACGCTTCTATTTAGACAGGACTCAGCAACTTCGTAAGTCAGACCAGTTGTTTGTGTCCTTCTCAGATAATAAATTGGGTCAAACCATCACAAAAGCTACTATTTCCAAATGGATTAGAGATTGCATAACTCAGGCTTATTCTTCTTCAATAAGCAACTTACAACATCTATCCAAGCTCATTCTACCAGAGCTATGGCTACTTCTATAGCTTTTCATTCCAAGCTCGCTATATCGGAGATTTGTGCTATGCTACTTGGTCCAATCCGCACACTTTCATTTCCCACTACAAATTGGATGTGGCATCTAAAGGACGAGCATCATTTGGTTCCACGGTACTCAGGAGTGTTTTCCAGTGAGCCACCCAGGATTCAGGTGCTAGGACGCTGTCCCATCAGTCAGAATGTAGGCAGATAGGATCACATAACATCTTTTAGTTATGTACTCACCATAACTTCAGATGTTTGGGATCCATCTCACATTCCTAATACCCACCCTCCTTCCCCTGCCTTGGAGATCAGAAGAGATTGAACGGTTTTGAGTTCTACTGTTTTATCTTGTTTCATCTGACGATGTTATATAAGCAGGGTGCATGTGCATGTATGACAAACTAGATCTGGGGACTGGTAGTGGTGCATCCTGGGATATAGTAAGCTCAGCCAATAAGAGACTTCGCTCTTTGGCATAAGCGTGCCGAGTCGGAGCCGAGGGATCGGCTCCGAACCCATCAGTCAGAATGTAGGCGAGATGGATCCCAAACATCTGAAGTTATGGTGAGTACATAACTAAAAGTTTTGTGACTTTGTGTCTCTCTGTACGCAAGACACTATGATCACTGGATGCAGCAATTTCAATGATCAATGCTAATTTTGTCTTCTTTTCATAGACTACTATATCTGGTTTTCTCGCATCTGTTTTTGGATCTGTTGGTCATGGGTGATCCCATGTAATATCAATCTCATCATTTTCTATAATACTTTGTGGCTCATGTTTCCAATGCTTCTCAACTACTTCAGTATTCTAATGTTTGCACAATCTCCAGTGCAACAGTCTTGTCACATTATTATGCATTTCACTATACAGACCTTTTGCCATTAGTGTATCACATCCAGCAACAAGATGTGTGACTGTTTCCAATTCTGTTTTATAAAACCTGAGGAGCTGTTTTCAGTGTTAATTTTAGTCTTCTAAAATATTCCTTACTAAGTCTTATTCACATTTGTTCATGTTTTACTATTGATCCTTCATCAATTCCCAAATATTTATACACTCCTCTTGCTCAAGTTCTTTTATATCACATTCCTGTCCCAGACTGAGATTTTCTTGATGCTGCAGCTTTCCTGCTTTAAATATTGCTTTTGCACATTTATCAAGACCAAATGACATTCTTATATCATCTGAGAATGTTTTGACCACTTGTAGTTGTGCTTTCAGTTCCCAATCTCATGAACTATATAGTTTTAAATCATCCACAAAAAGAAGATGAGAAGTCTTTACACTTTATTGTTTTCTGGGAGCCAAACTGTAGCCATGACCTAATCTATTAAGTAGACAGCTTAATGGGTTAAGGGTAAGACAAAATAGTAGCAATGACAAAAAGTCACTCTGGAATATCCCCTTTGAATTTTTATCCCTGGAATAATAATTTGTCCTTTATCATGGCTTAGCTGCAAAGTGGTTTGCCACTGTTTCACGGTCACTGTAATATAATTGATCAATGTGTGGTGCATCTTATACATTTGTAAGCACTCTTTTATCCATGAATGTGGGATGCTGTCAAATACTTTTTGTAGTCTATCCATGCAATACTTAGATTCGTCCCATTTTTACATTTCTCATTATGACCTTATTTAATAACAAATTATCCTTTGTTCCATATGACTTTCTTTGTTTACCATTAAGTTCTATTGCCATGATTGAGTTTTCTTCTAAATGACTATAAACTCCATCAGCATCATTTGCAGTGTATGGTTTATACATTGTTGGAAGGCAAGTTATTGATCTATAGATTTAAGTAATTTTGCAGGTTCACTTTTAGAGAGGAGTATCATTTTTCCTGTTGTTAACCAGGTTGGCATCTTTTCAGGGTTGTGCATATAAATAGTTCTTACTCATAGCTAACCTTCATGTAAAGAAGTTAATACTTTTAGCCAGAAATTTGGTACTGCATCTAGGCCAGGGGTTTTCCAATTAGGAGCTTTTATTAATTTTATTTCAGTTTCTCTGGCTGTTACTTCATCACATTTCATATCTTGTACATTTGAACTTCTTATTCTTTCTTTTATTTCTTCTATCCATTCAGCATCTTTGTTATTTTTCACAGGATCTTCATAGATATTTCTCCGAACTGTGACTATTTCTTCTTTTTTGATGGTGTGTCTATTACTTTTGCCTTATTTCCCAATTCTTTATAAAACTTTTTGGGTCATCAATACATTGTGTGTTTTGTACTTTTCCGTTATATTTATTTGCATGTCTTCTAAGTGTTTCTGCCTTTGCTGATATCTGTAGTTTATTATTTGCATTAGTATGCAATAGATCCTGGTCTAGTCTGATACTGCATGTTGCTTTTATCACATCTATGTTTATGAGTATTTTAGTTGAACTGTTCCCTCTTCTATACTTGTCTAACAGTGACACTTCTTGTCTTAATTGCTTTATAGTTTTCTCTATTCATTACTTCCAAGATGGCATTTAATTTTCCCCATTCCGTTCCCTTACTGCCCTGTGTTTTTGTGGTAAGACTTTATCTGTTATTAATTTAGCTGCACAGTAATATATCCTATTTATGTCTGTTATATCACATGAATTTCTATGAATAGTATTGGTTAATGTGTTTGTTTGTTTTATCAAACCTCATTTTGGGTCATATTGACTTTCTGAAGTCTATTTATTTAATTGATCTTAATATGTCTATCCATATCTATGAAATCAAGCAATTCTTCCATTAGATCATTTTCTTCTAAACCAAGGGCACATTCTTTGCTCTCCATTTCCTGTGGGCATTCTACAGAAAGTTCCAAAAAAATCTTCCTCTGCCATATTCTCTTTGACTTCATCCTGTGTCATCCATTGCTGTTTCATATGGGAACTCACTGGCCTATCACTCCTCAACAGTGACAGTGTCAGAGTTGTCGCAGTTTCATGTTCCTTCTCTTGCTGTGCAACTCCAGCTGAATTTTTGTACTGCTTTCCTACTGAAGACTCCAAAGTATCTTCATATGGCAACTGATCAGATGCTTCCAGCTCCACTGGTTTCTCCTTAATTTGAGGATACATTATTCTATCATGCTGTGATATTATCAGAGTTAGATTTTCTACACTAAATGCTTCACTTCACAGTTAGTTCATAACTTCAGTTTCTTTCTTTAACTTCTCTATTAATAATCCTCTTTCTACTTTCCCCCTATGTTTTCTTATTTTTTGTATTGTAATCTTTCCCATATCTGGATGCCTTTCCATGTATTTCTCTTCAAATATCTTTGGAGCTGCCTTTTTATATTAATTAGTTTTGCTTCTTCCTTTCATAAATATTGCACTATATTACATCTCTTTTTTCCCATGTTCATATTTCTTCTTCAGATGTCTCCCACTCCTCCTTTTTCTCCTTACTTGGGGGACAATTACAAGCTAATGCCCCTTTAAAAAGATGATGAGATGTTGGGGCAGTAACGAAGACTAATATGTACAACTTTTGTAAGTTCCTTACACTGCTACTCTTTTGTGAGTATATATGGAACGCCTGCAGTTTGATACCATATGGATTTCAGGAATCTGAGCAATATATTAGTTGGTTTAGAATTTTGTTAGGGAATGTTAATAAATAACTAAAGGGAAAAAAAGTATAGTGATAAAGAGAGAGTTGTATGAAGGGAAGGTGCGGTGTTTTTGGTGATAAGTACAACTACGTCTATTTTTTTAATATGTACATTCCAGACATAGAGGTACATTTATCAAATAAAATGAATTTATTTGCATTTTAATGTAATGTGGTTGAGAAGGGGCTAGGAAGGATTCAACACTGGGAATCCTCAATGGTGAGTTTACAATTAGGATGCACTTCTCCCCATTTGACTATTTTTATCTAAAGCTTTCATGTTCAATGAAGGCATAAGTCCCTCTGATAGCACACGTGGCATAATGTGTCACAGTAAGAGTGCATGCCAGGCTTTTGTGTCCTTGAGTAGTTTACTGCTTCTTAACCATCTTGGATCTTGATTAGCTGGTACAGAGCTACAATTCTGCCCTCTACAAGGTCATGATGTATAAAGATCACAGACAATTGTTCTTTGACTGTTAATTAACTACGTCAGATATGGGCTGTATACCTTTGAATACTAATGAACTGGCTGCAATGATTAGAATGTCTTGATGTATACAGAGATTCTGAAGAATACAATTTACAATATAAACCTAAAATTTAGACCACAGCCTGTCTATGTGTGTTATTAATCCTTTTGGCATGACATGGAGTATGAATAAAGAAAATATTTGCCAGAACTGAAGAAATACGATTGCAGAACTGAAGATATGTACTTTGCTAAAACAGTTTTTGTATTTGGAACTTAAGAAGTCTAACTTTTGATGTAAAAATGGCTGTCTGTCTAGAAATTTGGTTTATTTACAAGTGCAAGTGAATTAACTGAAAAATCTGGAAGTTTCCACTGTATACTATTCTAACACTTTATGGAGTGACTATAGATGCATCTGTTATAAAGCTGAGGAATACAGCTAAAAGCTGGTAAGCTGCAAGATTCTCTAGTAAATGATATAATAATTTGTTGTATGAGAAATATTAAACAAGCAGCAGCCTTTTAAAAGAAACAAAACTGCCATTATCAAATGTTTTTATGTTTGCAGAACAAGTGAAATTACTAATTTAAGAATAGAATTTTTAATCTGTGAATTGGATGTGTGAAAAATAAAATGTGAGTCAAACAAGAATGAAAAAATGATAAATAAAGGTAGGATATCTTCTAAAAGCAATGTCTGTGAAAGACATAGACATGTCAATGCATAATAACAAAGAATCCAAAAAAAAAAAAAAAACACTTCTCATGCCACTGAATTTCACTTTTTAGTGGGTATGGCTGAACATGAGAGGAAGAGTTATCTTGTTTTTAATAATTCCTGCAGAATATGTGCTAGTAAAGGAAATTCCTATGAAATGTGTAAAAGCAAAGTGAGTACATTCAAAAGAATGTGAATGTTAAACAAAAATTTGAAAATCAAGTGATTGTGGGTAAAAAGTCTTGATATTGTGAAATCTAAAAATGCATCTGAAGCTGTGAGACAAAAGTATAAGGCTAAATTTTGAAAGGAAATTGAAAACTAATAAATAGTATGTTGAATTTAAACTTGATACAACTGCAGAGAGTAATACCAGAAAGCACTTTTAAAGCTTTGGATCTGGTTAGCATTCAACAGAAAGATGTGCATGTATTGTGATCCTATTCTGACCACTGCATAGTACCATTGGGTCAGAAACCGCTGACATGCCAGTAGAAAAATAAGTTCAGTTCCCTTTTTCAAATTCATGCACTTAAACAAGTGAATTCTGTAAATAGTTTTGGTTGTGTGGTTTGTGAGAAGCTAGTGTTGTTAAAAGGAATTCACAGTGTGAAAACAAAGACTGCATGTATTCTAATCAATCACAAAGACCTTGTATAGAGAAGCTAGCACACTGTCAAATAAATGACCCAGATTATATGAAGAGCCATATCAGTGAAGCCCTGCATTACTTTGTTGCTTTATTCATGGGCATAGGAGGCTTGCCAAGAAAAATGTCTTAAACAGATAACACTTTATGCTGTACTAGTGAGAATTATTCACAGAAAGGTTCATGTAGGAATCAAAAGTAGAGCAGAACAGGATATAAAGAGAATGGAAAATCCAGGGGTAGCTCATGGTACTGGACTGTTGATTAATCCAAATCGAAATTAACTTTTGTTTTTTAAGCTGTGTTTTTTCATCAACTTTCTTGTTTTGGGAAATGGGACTCGAGACTTTTTCAGACTACAAACACATAGTGGTGTACAAATCTTTAAATAGAAATATAAACCATGTGATCTAAGATATGTGACCAAAAAATCATGTGACTTAGCACTTAAAGGTACTTGCCAAATAAAATATGCAAACAAACACATAAAAGCAAGTACCAAACAAACACAGTTCTTATAGTTTGGCAGCCATCAATTTTAAAACACAATTGATAAATATGTCTTCATTTAAACCTAGAGATACCACAGAATTTAATCTTATTTACCATAATAACTCCCTGTATTCAATCATATTTCCCCAGCTTCCACCTCATACTGGATAAGGAACTTGTTCCAATATGAAAAAATGAACTTTTGAAGCTGGTGTATTGTTGTAAATGTTTACTAAGGGCGTTGGTTGAATCTTTGTGTTTTATACTATAATAATGCTCATAATTCCTTTATATGAGTGGGTTTTCTGTCTTCCTCACATAAAAATTAACACAAGATACACAAGAGGTGATATAAACCACCCCTTTTGTTACTAAATTATAATGGACCATACAACCAATGGTCATTTTATATCCTGGTACAGATATATTAATTGTGTCATTGATAAATCTGCATTGGCTGCAACAGCAACATTTAGTTATTTTTCTAACACTACCTGAGTAGGAGGCAGACTTATTGCAATTACTTTTAAGCTTATCCTTAAGATTACTGTTCCTTTTATGCACAAATAAAATCTCATCACCCAAAACTTATTTGGGGTCCATTCTTAATGGTTAAGTCAAAATTATGATGTATTATGTTTTTCAAAAGCCTGTCTTTTTTGTCAAAAGGTAATATCATACCCATTTTTAAATTGACATTCTCATGCTGGGCATTTGTTTTTCTGGTGGAATCAGGTTGTGTCAAAATGGGTGGAAAGTCTCTGCCTCTCCTACTAGAAATTTCAGTTGCCAAATTGTGGATTAGTTCCTTGGGGTATCCTCTCTCCAAAAACATTGAAGACAGAATATCCACTTCTTTCATGAACTTCTTATTTACTGAAAGTAGTCTAGAAAGCCTAATAAGTTGACGTTTGACCAACCCTTTCTTTTGCCAAATAGGGTACTGACTGCTAAAATTAAAAAAAAAAAAAAAAAACTGTTATAATAGGTAGGCTTCCTATAAACATTTGATTCATATTGCTCCATAGTTAAATTTTTGGAAATGTCAGCATCTTAAAAATTCATACTTAAGTTATCTTATTGAAAAGTAAATTCTAAAAAGTCAGTTGCATAATTCAAATAAGTATTGTTTTTAGTTCATTCCCATCACCATCCTACAACAAAGATATCATCCAAATATTTTTAATATAATAATAGTTTTGGCTTCAACAAAGACAAAATGTTTCTCCTAGTACCACATAATGACGTTAGCATAAACTGATGCACACTTTGCACCCATAGCCACTTCTCTTTTCTGGTGGAAATTTTCTTCCTCAAAAAAACATAAAATTGTTATTTAAAACAATTTCCACCACATCATGAAGCAAACAAATCTCTGCATTGTTAGAACCTGTTCATCGCGATGGCTTCATAAAACCAAGTAAGACCATTGTTGTGGGGATACTGGTAATGAGATCTTTGACATCAGTGTTTAGTCACATGATTTCTTGGTCACATAACTTAGATCCCATGGTTTATATGTCTATTTAAATGTTTATATTCTAAAGAAGTCTCTAATAAAAGTAAGACAAAAGCTCTCAATTTCACTGGAAGACATTTGGTCAGTGTTCTTTTTGTTTATAGTACTTGGTACAAAGGTGGAGTCCAATTTTTATTAAAAAAAAAAGAAATTCAGCTGAATTGGCCAGATTATTTTTTAACAACAGACTAGCATTTATGTGCATGCCCCCAAAGAATAAGGCAATTATACCTTATTAAAGGTCCTCCTGACATTTTAGGAGGTGTGCAAATGAAATTTAAATGGGGCTGCTTATGCTGCTGGGTAAAGCAGTGAGCAGTCTGTCTTGTTGGCTCATATTGCATCAGGTCACTGATGTTCGAGGCATACTGAATCAAAATTAAAAGAAGGCATAGTAACTTGTAGATAGGACTATGGGTGTGTGGAAGAAAACATTTTTATTAAATTAATTTTTAAATTAAAATTCTTACTTTCCAGTTCCAGCCAACTTGAAAGATGTCATGTATTTGTTGATAGTTAATATTGTATGTATGTGCTTGTGTATGTGTAATCACAGGGGATTGTGAGAGTTAAACTGTATGTGACTGACAACAATAAGCTGAAATGATTTACTGCAGCAATTATTTATTTATTCATTTGTTTGACAACAGTCTGAATTTTGGGATGTACACAATTAAGAAAGTGGGTGCAATTGCTGGGAAAATCTCTTTGTGTGTATGTGCGTGTGTGTGTGTGTGTGTGTGTGTGTGTGTGTGTGTGTGTGTGTGTGTGTGTGTGTATGTATGTGTGTCTTCCTACATGTGCAAGGTAATGGTATGAAATATAGTAGTGTGGCTATTTGTCTATATAGTCATTCATTTAATACAAGTTAGGCTGTAATTGTTGTGCTGGGAGCCTGTCTGTGCCTGAAACCAACTGACCACTGCTAGTAAAACAGTTGTTAATTTGGCTTAGCCAGGCTAGTGAATATCTCAGTACAATAAGCTGAAATATATTCCTGAGCCTGGTGTTATTTTTTTGTTTCATCACAGACAGACTTCTGAAGTTTGTAAAGTCATAGATTCATAGGTTCTTACTATGCTTATGACCAACAAAAATATCAGGAAGGTAAGCCAAACCACCCATTACTGGTGAGAGACTAACAATGTCCCACATTAAGTAGATTTCCCTACATATCATAGGTGGAAATTTGTGATCACCCATCTGTTGATCCAAACTGGTTTTAAAGATTGTTTTAGAAGTGCTGCTTGAAATGTAAAGATAGCCTATTCCAGAAATAGGTAATATACTGGATTATGTACTTGTCATGCCCTCTGGTGTTGTTGATGTGGTGGTATAGGTTAGGTGTTCACTTTACTACTAAATATATTTAGGTGAAGATGTTTAATGAGTTCTGCGTCCAGAAGGCTAAGCAGAGACTACTCCTCAGGAGTCAATACAATGCTGAATAGAGGAACCAAACTTTTAGTTTGTCAGAGTAAGTAAGGGCACTGAAGCTTGAAATCTTTTTATTGAGGAAAAGTTGAGGTCTCTTAAGTTGATTTAGGTGCTTAACAAATTACATGCTAAGGAAGGCATTATATTCAATGATGGGCTTAATAAGAGGAATAAAATGAGATCATAATTTCTTTAGACCTTTAAGAAATACCATGAAGGATAAGTTGAAGGGTTTTCTAAGTACCATAGAGACCAGAGAAACATGGTGGTCAAAGGCGAGTGCTATCAGGCCTTCTATTCCTGGCATACAATGCCTCTGACCACCATTATGTCTGTACTAATTTTCAGCACCCCCCAACCTCAAACTCTTGCCAATCCACAACCTCCTCCCAGTCATTATAGCTACATCTGCCCACAACTATACAATATTTCCCACTCTCTTCTCTATACTATCAGACACAAAAAAGCTCATACACTCAACTGCTCACATTTAGATACCTCAGGTCATCATCAAACTAAAAAACCTTCTACTACACTCCCTTAAAGATATCAAACTACTAGCTGACATCCATCCCAACCCATGTCCCAACAATGATATATGTCCAACTCATGCACACCTCCCAAACTCTCACATATACTCCTCTAACCAAATCCCCTCCAGGTCAAAGGTGCATACCTATGTACATACCTACTTGCATCATATCTGACCTTCTAATAACCAATTTCAACCTTAGAAGCCTTGTAATAAAATTAGTGAATTTCAAGCTGTCCTTGCCACATACTCTCCTGGCATTGCTGTCATTACAGAGACCTGGTTAAAACCTCACATTAGGGACTCTGAAATTACTTTCAACAACTATAACATTATAAGACAAGATAGAATAAAAGAAAGAGGAGGAGGTGTAGCAGTTATGCTTAAAAGCTGTCTAACACTAGAATAGCTAAACTGTACACCTCCAGGCATCCCCAATGTAGAGATTCTCATCACCCGCCTCCTACTAAATTCTCACAAATCCATAATTATCATTGCCACACACCTGCCCCCCCCCCCCGCAACAACCTCCCCAACACTGAACTTCTCTTACCATGGTCTGCCTACTCATTTAATCAAGAAACTATCATCCTAGGTGACTTCAACCTTGAATGGTTCTCCTGAGACTCCCCCACTAATTTTATTAACTTGTACAGTTTCTCACAAGTTATAAACTATCTCACTTGCACTGATAAACACTCTAAAAAAAGAGTCACTACTGTACTGGATATTAACAAACAAGCCAATCCTGAGTGACCAAGCAGGCTGCCTTCCAATCAATCTTAGTGACCATACCCCTACATTTCTACTTAGAAAAAGAATTCAAACTCAGTCTAAAAATACCTTCAAATACATCCGCAGTAAGAAACATTTCTCACCTGAACTATTTAACCTATTACTAAAACATTGCCATTGGTCCCATTTGAAAAGCCTAAACCTGGACCTTGCAGTCGAACTCTTTAACAACAAATTTCTTAAAATTCTAGATAGCCAAGCCCCCATCAGAAAAATATGACTCAAATCCAAACAACTACCATGGCATCCCCATGATGCTAAGCAGCTGATTAAACAAAGGGACAGAGCCAATCCCTGTATCTATCCACCAAAAACAAATCTGACCTCACCGCATATCAGCAATTAAGAAACCTAAGAAAAAAATGAACAGTGACAAAAACACTACTTCCAAACATCTCAACAAAAGTTCCTACACAACCCCCAGAAAATTCTGGAAAACAGTTAACCTCCTTCTCTCCCCTGGAAATTCCCCCAACCCCCTCCTTCCACAAACAATACTTCCATACCTTAGCCTCACAGTTCGACTCTCATTTTATCAACTCCAACTCCTCACTCATTGACAATTACAAGCAACAGCCTCTCACACTCCCTTCCATTGGCACAAACTCCACTAAATTTTTCTCCTTTAAACCAATTCAAACATCCTACATTAAAAAGCTCTTAAGCAAACTAAAACTTTGCTGCCTAGTGGCCAATCAACTACCAAGCAAATTCCTAAAAATTGCTACTCCATCAATTGCCTATCCTATCTTTATATTAATCAGTCGCTCCATCTTTGAACAATATATGCCCCTCCTATGGAAAGTAGATCACATTATCCCCCTGCGCAAAGGAGGCCCCTCCAGAGACATCTCTAACTTCCACCCCATAGCTATCCTCCCTCCCATAGCCAAAATTCATGAGAAATGTGTATACCTACAACTCCTCAACTACCTTACCTCAAACAACCTACTATTTGATACGCAGCATGGCTTTAGACCCCAGTACAACACAAACACAGCCTTGCTATCCTTCACCAATACTATCCACCACCTTATGAACAATGGACAATTAGTTTCTGCAATTTTCCTGAATATGCCAAAAGGCTTTGACACTATTTCCCACCAATTCCTACTAAACCAGCTCGCTACATACAGTCTCAGTCCAACATCCCTGTCATGGTTTCTCAGCTACTAAATGGGAGAACAAACTCTCCCCTCTACTGCCAGTATCCACTAGTGTACCCCAAGGTTCCATACTTGTCCCCCTCCTCTTTATCATATTTACTAATAACCTTAACACAGCAACCAGCTTGCCTCCATCATACAATACACAGATGATACATCTCTTATCGGCTCTGCCCCTACTCCACATACACTACAGGAAAAAATACAAAAAGCTTTCCAAGAAATTTAAACTTTCCTATTCACACACCAACTCATTCTAAACCCAAACAAGACTAAATTAATAATCTTCACAAACAAAACTACCAAGTCTAACTATCTATACCTCTCCATTTACTCCTCAAATGGTACCAAAATTGAACTTACTAACCAGGTCAAACTCCTAGGAATCCTAATAGATGAACATCTTAAATTTGATATTCACATTTCCCTAACTATAAAAAAAAGTCTACTCTAAACTCGGTGCTCTCTATAGAGCCAAACCCTATCTAACACCCCAGGCCAGGCTAGCCACAGCTAGATCACAGCTTCTCTCTACACTTCTCTACTGCTCTCACATATTCACCAACTTACACAAAGCCGACCTGCATAACCTTGAATCCTACTATAACAAAATCGCAACGTTCACCTCTAATCATCCCCATTAAGCCCACTATTTTACAGCTCTACTACAACTCAACTGGCTAGAACTTCCTAACTTACTAACCTTAAACCAACTTACGCTCACCCACAAAATCATTCATAACCCTCACTGCTGCTCTGCAATTTCAACCCTGCTCCAGCTACAGGTACACTGCAGATCCCTTAGGTCTTCCAGCAGGCCACTGCTCAAAATAACACATTCTCATAACTACCATGGAGGCTCCCTCTACTCAAACAAAATAGCAAAGTCTTGGAATGCTCCTCCCCTTAGCATACAATGCACTTCCTGCTACTCTTCATTTAAAACAAAAATGAAAGAAAATCTTAAAAGCAACTAGTTTTGCTCCTGTAGCCCCCCTGGATAACTTCTCTCCCCTACTATTTTTTCTTCATCTCCTCTCCTTTACCGCCCTTTGTTTTTTCAATATTACAACTGTTTTTCCCCCACTGCTTAATGCACTGAAATGTTCAGCTTCCAATATTTTCAGTGTATTTACACTCTGTATCACTGTATATACAAACCTTCTCAGTTAAGTCTGCTAATTGCCTATTTCAGTCTTCTGCTTTTAGTTAGTAATCTAGATCCCTGTGGTTTACATTTATAATTTTTGTAGTATAATGCAAGAATTTTACCTGTCTTTTCTGTATTGCATATAATTTGTATTGTATTATGTCTTTCTGATGTAATTTCTGTATTCTATCTGTCTTGTTTCATGTGGAGTGTTTCTCCCCAGGTCTCCACTGAAAACGGGCTACCAGCTAAGTCGGATACTACCCAAAAAACAAATGTAAAATAAATATTATCAACAAACGTACCAAAGTATGTGTTGACTGAGTCAGATTTAAATGGAGCTACAAGGTAAGTGGCATTGATGCTAGATTTACCTAGGGAAGCTATGCTGTATTTCTTCATGTTGAGGGTAAGCCTGTGATTAACACACAATGCATTTATTTGGTCTGTTGCTGGAGAATATAAATATTATAATGGGGTTTGATAACTGCCTTCAGTTTTCAATCATCAGCAAACTTGGTCAGCCATAGTCCATTGATAACAGCTATCATGACAGAAAAGTATATACCAAAGAGTAGGGTACTCAGGACAGAGCCATATGAGACATTGTTAGCAAATATTTTCTGTCTAGAGCAAATACCACCTGACCTTAACAGTAAGACGTCTGTCAGACAATCCAAAACCAGGCAACAGGTAGGAAAAAACACCCCAACTTGCCAGAAATAACCACTTCATGTCTTCTTTATTAATGTCACCATAAACACCTTACTCACATTAACGCTATCTTATACACCACGTTTTCATTTTCAAATAAACTTCATCAGATGCTATAAACACACAGTGTATTAATTTCCTCCTTAAATATGCTCAAATCAGCCCTTTAATTATCTCATACTTTAAATCAAATCTAACCTATTCATATGGTTACTACATTGCTCCTAACTACTAAAAGTAACCTTTCTTATTGCATATTTACAAAAATTTTTCATTATACATATTTATTTATTTTATTTATTTATTTTACATTTGTTTACCGGTTTAGTCTGACTGGATATATGTCCATTTTCAGCAGAGGCCCGGGGAGAAAAGCTCCAAGATAATAATACACATTGAACAGTTAGTAAATGCTAGTTTCAAGCAGATTACAGTCATATACAACATGAATGTCAAAACATAAATAATGGGTATTGCTGTCAAGTTGGTGTGTTTTCTCCTATCTGTTGCCTGGTTTTGGATTGTATGTATTCATGTTTGCAACATTTTCTCCTTTTACACTGACTTCTGTCAGACAGCCAGTGGCAAACCCAATAAATTATGTATGGTAGAGTTTATCAATAATCCCAGCATAGGGGATAGCACTGAAGGCCTCAAACAGGTTAAGTAGTTGTGATCTGCCTTTTTCAAAGCCAATTTGTGATGGCCATTAGTTCAGCTATAATACATTCTGTATTCTTGAAAATAATACCTGTGAGACTAATAGAATTGTAATTCGTAGGGTCAGTAGAGTGATCACCTTATACAAGGGAACCACAACTACTGTTATCTACACCTTGGGGATGTAACCAGTGCAGATATTCAGGCAGTAGAGTTGATAGAGGGATTTTGCTAGATGGGAGTTAATTGATTTTCAGCAAACATCCTGAGATATTGTGAAGACCCACAAAATGGTATTTTTTTTTTAATTTTGAAAAGTTCCATAACAACTTGGTCAAAAGTGATTTTTAGAGAAGGGGTTTGATGTGGGTAGGGGCAAATGAGAGAGTGCATGGGATGAAGCTGGAAGGGAATTTATTTGTATGAATTGTTAGGAAAGAAAGTCTGTGCTAATGGAGTAGAGGGATAAATCCCTGAATATGGTCCAGTTGACCTTTCATGTGTCAACTTGGGAACTTGATGACACAAGTGGGAAGGATGGATGAGCCCATCCTGTGGTGGGACAGAGAGGCACACAAGCACTGGGTACACTGGCATGGCCGAGTTCCCTCCTGGAAGGTACTGTAGGTAAGCATGGCGGCTTGCTGATAAGGCAGTGCCAACACCAATTACATGTCCTTCTCATGGAAATTGATTGGGCTCATGCAAGGGGCTGGGAATTAAAGTGGAAACATTCCCAGCAGCAGTATGACACTGTGTCTGGTACCTTAATCTGCTCACCATCCCCATATATGGGCCATAGATAATCCAGGGAAGTTCAAAGGTTCAATAGACACAGTGGACAAAGAGAGGCCCTGGTAATTGCTGACAGCAACCATGGGGAGCCAAAATAGGCTAAGAAAAAAAATACAAAGAATACTAACAATGGCTACAGGGTCGCAGATGGAGATACCATTAGGGATTAGATCAATACTGAATTTTTGGTTACTTATAAGCCTCCTAATGCAGTAGAAAAAGGCATTATCTAATCTTTTGAATTAGTTGCACCCCTAAATTTTTTCTATTGTTAAGCTTCAGAGATTAGATAAGGCTTATTTTCTAGTTTTAAATCCCTTTTATGATGATAAAGTGGGTATATTTTAGAGATGCCAGGATTTTTTTTCCTGATACAGTTTGTCATTGTGGTAGTTCCGCCATATATGTTTATTTTTAAACTTGTTATTATGCTTAGATTAGGTTAGTATTAATGCCTCAATACATCTCTCTAAGAGGGAATTAAATTCAGAGGTAAAGACAACAGCCTCGGGTACAAGGTTTCCTGGGGAGCTGTACCATTTGTGAAATCAGTATAGTTTGAAGATAGTAAAGTAGTTTGTTTAGGGGTCATTCCTCAAAATGGATGAGTTCCTATAGGATACACCAGGGTTTAAAGAAGAAGCTCACAGCAAGATGGTCAGCTTAAATTAGGGAGACTGTATCAAGCAAGATTGTGCAAGCTGGGGCAACATGTGTGAGGGCCGGATGAAGAACATTAACAGTTCTGGTGAGTAGATGTCAGTTTGGTCAAGTGTACTAGCATTTGCAATGTCCACAAATTTCTGGGAATATTTATTGTTGGTGGCATAAATTTATCAATGTGTCTGGTAAGTTAAGCTCACCAAAAAAAAAAAAAAAAAAAAAAAGAAACAGTAAAGTGGCTAGAGTGCAAGCTTTCCAAGCAGCAGGGTACACCTGCAGTGCTGACATAGTCTGTGGATGAAAATGATTAACCCAAGCTGTTTAACCACTGATAGATGGTTATTGGCCTGTCACAATGTTGTTCCTCCCACTTCTTTTAGCCCCCACCCACTCATTTGTTTCTTGCAGTCCACCCCCCATCAATAAGAAACAATTATATGTAATGGCATTGGTGACTATTATAGTTACTGTTGTGATGGAAGATAACAGGGAGAGCATTGCCTGTTGCTTACAGTTGAAAAAGTATTCTCAAGAATGCTGGTTTTGAGATGCTGAAGAAACTAGTTACAACTGCTTTCGCATTAAAATACCTCACTATGAATAAACCAGTTGTGTTGTGAGTAGATTCCAGTCAGAAAAGTAAAATTGCTGTTGTCCTACAACAAGAGAACAAATCAGTTGTATTTGAGTCAAGATTATTTACAGATGCAGGATATGCTCATAAAACAGAACTTTTAAAATATGGTATGGATGTGAAAAATTCCATAAATATGTGCATGGTAAAGACATTTAGGTAGAAAAAAGACTACAAACCCTTGCAAATCACATTCAAAAGGTTTTTGTACAAGGCATCTCTGAGATTGCAAAGAATGTTTCTTAATATACAGAACTGTAAATAGTGAAGGTGATCTATGGACCAGGCAAGGAATTACACATAGCCCAACTAGGGCACAGTTACCACAAAATCTTGAAGAACATCTAGAAAAAGAATTGCTGATTCTTTGAGTAGTACTGCATTTACAAATGTGAGAGATTATTAAAAACATATCTAAGGTGTAAGGATATTGACTTAGAAATGCAGTTACTAAAAAGTCTCACAATGAAAAAATGGTATGAGCAAGTCATCGGTAAAGAAAAAATAGTCTTGTTTTTCTTTCAGAGAATAAATACGTTATGCTCAAGGTTTGATTTTCAAAGATGACAAAATAATTGTCAAAAATCAGTTGAGAAATAGACTCCTTGAAAGGAGATAGGAGTCACATTTAGAAACATAAAGTACAAAGGAGCAAGGGATACAGCATGTTTTTGCCAGGAATGTTGACTCAAACAGAACAAGTCATACAGAGATGTGCTAACAATGTGTACTGTAACAACAATCCAAAAGAAAAGAAATGCTACCATACCCACTTCCAGTTTGTTCACAGAGTCAAGTGGGGACTGATTTGTTGCAGTTCAAAAACAAAATGTCTCTCAAATGACTAGATTATTATTCCATGTTCCATGAAATAGTCAAACAGGTACACTAAGTACAAATTTGGCTAGTGCAATAAAAAATATATTCTTGAGGTAGGGGATGCATGATGTTCCTATATCTGACAGTGGTCTGAAGTATATGTCAGGAATTCAGAAGATGTGAGCAAGAGTATAAATTCAAACATATCTATGCTACATTATCCTTAGTCAAATGGATAAGTGGGAAGACGCATACAAACAGTGAAGAATCTGATAAAAGTCTAACAAAAACTCCTAGAACTGTCATCCTGCAGTTAAGAATTTATTATAATTTATTATACTTGGTTCTCGGTTTCTCACCAACTAAATTGTTAATGGGCAGTAGGTTGAAAAGCAGGTTACATGTGTTACCAATGGCTTAAAAATCAACACACAGTGCAGGAATATTGGAAAGAATTCAGCAATTACAGAACTATCACTAAGATATGAATTGCAGATGACTACAACATTTAAAGGTTGGAGACAAAGTAATAATCTAAAACCCACGGGAAAGTTTGCAGCCTGAATCCAAAGTAGTTTGTCAAACAATTTTTCCAAGATTTGTTCCAAGATCCTATATAGTTCATGGGTGATTGGTTAAGCTGTATGGAAGAGATCACAAATATTTGTGCACGACAAATAATTGGAAGTCAAAGATCCTGGATGAAGAGCAACCAGAACTGTCACAACCAGTCTTGCTGCAACAGAGTAGAGACTGTTAATATTATGATGAGTTTATCATTTGGAAAAAATACATCACTGAACATTTTCAGATTAGTAATATTATCAGTCAAATTTCAAAATGTAATGAATTTGACTATAAATGTGAAGGTTCACCTATAGGCACATTTTTGAGTATTAACTACATGATTTTGGAACCTGTCAGTATAATAAAACTCATGGTGGGTTTTTATGTCTTACTGCATGACTAGTTTTCTCTACACTCTTTATTCTACTGAATGCACGGTCTTCTTTCAACTTTTCCCGGTTAGGGGTCACCACAGTGGATCACCCATCTGCTCATGATTGGCAGTGGAGTTTTATGGTGTCGAGTTGCCAGCCCGGTGCCCAACCTTCCACAGAAGGCACACACATCCACACACTCACACCTAGGGCCAATTTAGTGTCCAATCCACCTACAGCATGTCTTTGGGATGTGGGAGGAAACCGGAGCACCCAGAGGAAACCCACGCAACCACAGGGAGGACATGCAGACTCCAAACAGAAGGCACCCCAGCCGAGGATTGAACTGGAGAACCTCTTTCAGTGAGTCGGCAACGCTAACCGCTGCACCACCGTGGCTGCCCATACTGCATGCACGGTCTAATAGTTTTTATTTATTTATTCATTCATTCGTTTTGTTCAACCATGAACATCCTTTGTCCTTGAGCTGGGAACTTGTGTCTATATTCTACTGTAGAATGACATCCCTTAAACCCTATTAACTTCTCAATTCAATTTCTCTCATGTCTGGTTTTCCTTTTTAACCAGTATCACCCCATGCTGTCAGAGTAACATACTTAACATATAGAGATGGGTGACAAAGAGCAGAGGAAGCCTGAGTGCCACTAGTCATGAATCATCCTTATTATGCTGTAACCCTTGATCCTGTTGTGATGGGTACTGGACTGCATGTGGTTGTGTCATGGGCACTAAGAGAGACGTCACTGCTGCTTTCACAGTGGAAGTTGAGGTTCTCCTAATAAAAAAGGAGGCATCTCCTCTATATCCAAAGAAATCTTAATTCCCCTTTATTCATCTCATATCAAACCTCTAGATATAAATAAGTAAATTCCCATCAAATGATCTCATATCAAATCTGTTATTGAATATCTATATCACTCAGCTTAAAAGATATCAGAGATTTCTAACTAAAAAGATTAATGTCCTCAAAACCTTAGTTATCTGGAGGGACTGGTAGCCTTCTTTCTGTACTCACAGTCATACAGACTCCTCTAAGGGAATATGTGCCTATCCTTTGAGCTATGAAAGAGCTGACCCTCCTTGACCTGCTATTCCCTTGCAGGACAAGTGGTTCTGAAGATACCTGGTTTAAGTACGTAAATCTTCATCAGCAATTAAATATGACAAACTTCCATAACAGATTGATATCTCAGGATACCCCCACCCTTGAAACAAACATTCAGAACATATAAAGCAGAGTAGCACCCTTGCCACTTTCAAGGTAAACCTAGATAACCGGATGGGCAGCCTCACATTTTCCTCATTCTGTCTTCTGTTGCTGTCCTTGAGGTTGAAGGGAGATTTTGGATATGGTTTATTGGCTAGCCTTATAATGGTCTGTAGAGAGATTGCCCAGTACCTACCTATGAAACTGTAAACTAATTGGAAGCATTCTGATACTGACTCCCCTTCCATTTATTTTTTCACCTGAATTTGATTTTATATGGCTGCACCTGTATAGCTACTAGCCCAACTTTAGGCACCATGTATGAGATGTCCTACTTTGGATCCTACTTATTAGTAAATGTAAACTGGTTAATCAAGACCAAGTCACCTTTTTTCAAATGTTCATAGGTGTTTGCTAGGCTAATGACCACAAGGGTCTTTTTAAGCCTAGCCATGCTTCCCAAATCTCTGACAAGTTCTGATACCCTTGATAAGTGTAAGCAGGGGCCTGGGAGATGAACTATTTATAGGTTTACCTGTTTGTACCACACTTGCTTCCCATATGTCATTCTGCACATCTAGTTTAACCCAGGAAGTATGGCCTGCTGCTCAGACTCTCCCAAGTTTTTATGGCAGTTAGTTTTGGGAACTGATCCTACAAGTGTATTATATTTAATAGGATCCCATCCATGATCTCTCTCCCATATAAATTAATGGAATGTCGACTCATTAATTCATGTGGTATGACTCCACAATGGAAGGAGAATTTAACATTTGCATTAGAATTTTGGGTAGATGTTTAACCTAACAGTTTCCATAATTATATGCCATACTTTTGACTCCTTCGTTGAAGATTTTGTTTGTCTCTTATTTTTTTCTTAAATGCTGGGGATGGTATAGTATATGAAACCTTTGTTTGATTCCCCAAGCTTTGTACAGCTATTTTTGAAGCAAGAAACATCTTTATTAAATTATCATGTATGATATGAGCAATATTACATTTATATAAATGAAAATAAACCATACCAACTCAATCTCAGTTGCAAACATTATACATTACAAACCATGCTGACATAACTGCAGCTGCAAACATTATACATCACTTATAATATATCCAGTCATTGTCAGTCAAGCATTAATCTCATTCAAATCCTGCCTTCTTTTAAATCTTCTTCCTCCTCTGCATGTATTGAAACCACAATTACCATTTTTTGCTATGTAATTTGGTCCTACCCTTTTCAAAAGATATCAATTCCAGTTGTTTTATCTCTGTTACTCTCTTCACTACTTCTAGTAAAGTTTGTTCAGACTTTGATTTCCATTTTCTAGTAACTGCTTTTTTATGGTAGCAATCATAATTAGTCTCAGCAAGGCTTTAGTATTTCTACGCAATTCCAATTCTGTATCATGGCTCAGAAATCATTTCCTTAGGTACACCAATTTGCTCACCCAGCAACTCTGACAGCAGTCTGCAGGGAATCTTTAAAGTCTGCCACTGATTACACTCCCAAAAAATATGTTCCCAGTTATCTCTTTCTTCCCCATCACACCTCCAACAGTTGCTGTCTACCTGAGGAAAAATTCTTTGGACTATTTGTAAACACTTCTAAGCAAAGATCCTAAATGCTCTAGACGTTGTTGCATGTTTGGGAGAGATGCATATATCCCCCTCATTGCTTCTTTGTGAATTGCTTATCCAGTCTCTCTTCCCAGTCCTTTCTAACCTCCTCTGATTGATTCTTATAGTCATTATGCAATATTTTATATGCTCTACTAATTATTCCTTTCTTAACAGCAACTTCTGTTCTAGACTCTATTAAAAACTCTACCAGTGCTGGTCTTTTGCTTAGGACCCCCCTATTTCTTTCTCTTTGCCTATACTTTGATATCAATCCTTGATAGGGAAGGCAATTTTAAATTGCAATCCAAATAAGTTCTTGGTGTCTTCCCATTCTATTACCTGTCTCTCTCTAGTTATTTGCTCCCAGTACCTTAGTTCCTTTCCCAGTTTTCTCCAATAAATTCCAGCCCCCTCTTGCTTATTGTCTGTATTCCTATTCGCATAGGTTCATAGGATGATACTAGGCTATTGGCCTGCAGGCCCTTATAAGCCTAGCCAAGAATTTCACCCATGTTCCCACAAAGTCAGCACCTGTTTTTCCTGTCCAGCAGGGACACAGGTGAGATGCTATGGGTGTATTTTCTGTTTCCCATCCAGTTGTCTAGGTTCCTCTTAAAGAGGGCTAGTGAGGTACTCTGCTTGACATGGAGAGGAAGTCTATTCCACAGATGGAGGAGTCATTGGGACACAAATTTATCCTGCCAACAAGTTCTATTAATGTCACAGACCAGGTTGAGACCTTGCGTGCAGGTTGAGCGAGTGGAGTTTAACTTATGGATATGCAGCAACTCCATCAAGGCTGTCTGAGATGGTCTTGTATGCCAGACACAGATCACCTCTCAGGAGTCTGTACAAAACTGAGTAGAGGGACAAGGCTTTTAGCCTATCTGTATAGGATAGGTGTTTGAGACCCTGGATTTTCCTGGTCTGGAATCTCTCTGGTCTCTCCAACTGCTGCATGTGCTTGGCAAGGTACATGCCAAAGGGGCATTGTACTCAATAATGGGTCTGATAAGGGAGGAGTACAGGGATGTTATGACCTCCTTGTTCCTGGATGAAATACCCTTACTTATGAGGCCATGTAGAAAGCTTTCCATACAATGGAGGCAACATGGTGGTCAAATGTCAGGTTGCTATCAACCTGGGTGCCCAAGTCCCTCATGACTGATTGCACGTGTGAAGACTGGTAGACATGTGAAGGCTGCCAGCCTAGCCAAATAGAAATGTATAGATAATTATATAATTTGTAAATATCAATGTAAGATACAGGCTGGTTTTCTTAAATGAAAGAATAGGCTGCTAAATGTTGAACTTCAACAGTGTGGCAACATTGCCCTCTGCTGTAAAGAAAACTAAGTCAAGCATTTCACATTTGTTCTTTGAAATTAAAATTATGTCTTGTATGTCCTTTGATCTCCAGAGCTCGGAGCCATTTGGTCAAGGCTAGCACAGTCTTTCTATTGTTTTAACTTAAGGAATAATTACTAGAGTGCACATGTGAAATGTCTTTTATTGTTGTAGCTTCCTGAGCAGGTGTTAGCTTGCTAAATAATGTAGCCTGTTGGCCTGGGAACCCCAGGCTAAGTGTCAAAAATTATGTAATGTGTATACTGGGAAACCCAAGTGTGAAAAGTGATGTAATTTGGAAGGGCCCAGCAGAAATGTTTGTTAGTGATTTTAAAAACTATTGCTCAGACAGAGACTGTATGCATTTTTGTCTTGAATTTCCAACTCAGCACTGCCTTATGCTCTCTTTAAGTAAGTTATCTTAGACTTGTGTTTTCTTTTAGATTAGCTAGGAACTATAAAGTTTAGACTAAGTGTTTTTCTGTGATGTCAGAAATGTACTACTGATTTATTTTAAGCATTTCTGTGTGATCTCAGAACTCTTGAATAGCACTGACTGTGTAGTAGAAAGTATTATCTGGTGGTTTTAATTATTTATTATTAAATATTTTAAAACCTTTTAACTGTGGCTGGTTTATGTACAGATAATTTAAGCTCTTAAGAGTACTTGCATGCCTTTGGTAAAACTGTAAAAAGCCACTCTAATAGGCTTTGACTGTTTAGTCCCATCAGCCAATTGGATAATAATATTGCACAGTAATAAATGGAAACCACTTTAAGGGCCTTTGGGTAGCTGATAATTATTAGTGGGTGGTGGTAGCTGGTACTACCATATAGTCTGGGTAAAAGGGGCACAGCTGGAGAACCTGTGCCAGCCTTTCCCAGAAGTGTCTGTGTGGTTGTGTAAACTCTTATCTCAAAGTGTGCATTTGTGTCAGCTACTTGGGCAGGGACACAAAGCACTGGTTGGACAGAGAGGGTGCTGGAGATTTTAGCTTGCCCAGCTAGGCTGAGATCTGGACCCTATAGCTGTCCCAGTGGGGAGTCTTATTGGGGACCTGGGGAGCAAGGGAGTGACCAGTCCCAGACTGACTGTGATCACTGTGCGCTCTTAAAGGAACTTGCACTTTACTGTGTGTATTTGTTATCCTTTCCTCAAATACAGGACGCCCTCTTTGGTGTTAGTGGTGAGTATTGAGGCTCCTTGATTGCTGAGCCAGGGCACGGGCATCACAGCATGCTTAGTACATTGTTATTAATGTGATAATTAGTGGGGACACCATTTTCCCCAGAGAGGATAATGATGCATTTCTTGGCATTTAGGTTGATGCCATGCTTCTGACACCAGTCATTAGTTTGGTCAAGGCCCTCTTGGTGGATGTTTACATCAATAGGGGAATTTATGACAATGCCCAGCTTACAGTCACCTGCAAACTTGGTCAGCCACAGACCACTGCCTTTGGCTTGCAACTCAGAAAAGTGTATCGCAAACAGCAGAGGCCCCAAGACTGATCCTTGGGGTACGCTGCTTGTTACGGGTCTACTGCTAGAGGTGGCTTCCCTTATTTTGACTGAGTAGGTTCTATCAGTGAGCCAGTTAGCTACCCATCTGGTAACATATGGGTTGATGCCTAGCTGCGAGATTTTATCTGTTATGCTCAAGTGGGGAATAGTGTTGAAGGCTTTTGCTAAGTCCAGGTAGGTGGTATGCACTGTCTTGCCCTCATCCATGGCTTTGGTGACTGTTTTGAAGAAGGCAACCAAGTTTAACAGGCAGGATCTCCCTTTGATAAACCCAAACTGTGTGGAATCAAGCATTTGGAGGTTGTCTATGTCCTTGTTTATCAGGTCCATGATAATGCATTCCATGGCCTTGCAGATCAGGCAAGTTAGGCCGATTGGCCAATAATTGCCTGGTTTGGTGGACGCTCCACCTTTGTGCAGAGGTATGACAGTGGCTGCCCTTGATTCTGCTGGGACAAAGCCAGTGCACAGGCTTTGGTTGAATAGGGTGCCTAGTGGTGCTGAGAGCTCTTGCCTGAGTTCATGTAGGACACAGCCAGGGATGTTGTCATGTCCCATGTAGACTGTATTTTTTGCCTTTGAGAGGGCATTAATAACCTGCTCGCTGGTGATGAGGGGAGGGGGGCAGGTTCTGGGGATATCCTGGTTTACTGATTGGGGGACAGGGGGGTGAAGTTTTCACTGAACTTGTCTGCCAGCAGGTTGGCTTTATCTATGGCATTTGTTTATGTGATATTCTTGACCACCAATTCAGAGCACATTTGGGAGTTACCTTTGAGACTGTGGATGTATGTGAAGAAGGCCTTGTGATTGTCCTTAGTGGATGTGACCAATTTGGACTCAAAGTTAGCCTTAGAGAATTTCACCAGTGACCTTATTTGCTTATTCAGACAAAAGAGAGATTGCTTCCAACTTGTCACCTGCTCCTTCTTGGTCCTGGACAGCACTTTTTCCTTTTATTATAGAATTTGTTTATTGCTGCTGTCCACCAGACAGGTTTATTCTTCCTTGAGGACGATGATTTGGTCCTGCCAAGTTTTGCTGAGTCCATGCAGCTATATAGGTGCTCATATAGTTTTTTGGTGTAGGCTTGGACATTAGTGCTTGATTCAACTGAAGGGATGGTGGCTGTGAAGCTGCTTATACCTGCTGTCAAGAGGTTGTAGTCAGCTTTGGAAAAGCTTTTTTGTTTGATCCTGGCAATGGGGGGGAGTCAGGGGAGATGGTGAATTTGAAAGTGATTGCTTTATGATCAGATTAAGGAAGATGATATTGTAGGGGTGCTACAGTAGCTAATCATGTTGGCTAGTACCAGGTCCAGGATATTTTCACCTCTTGTGGTGGTGGCTCCCAGCTGATCCAATGCATTGGCATTGACAAAGTTGAGGAATCTCTGGGCATTCATGTTTGAGGTAGAATAGGTCTTCTACTCTATGGCTGGGTAGATAAAGTTGCCCAGGATCAGAGTAGAGGGCTGAATCTTGATGGATTCAAGTAAGTCCAGATGGGAGGAGTGGGCTTCCTCAGTCATGGTTGGGGGTCCGTAGCTAGTTATGATTTGAATAGGTGTTTTGTCAATAGTTAACTGCACCTGGAGTGTCTCCTGTGCATCATACTGTTTGACCAGCCTGGAGGTGTGTATGTCTTTGATAAATATTGAAACTCCACCTCCTTTGGCTTTGTAGCCCTCTGTTTTGGGTCTGAAAGTATGGTAAGGCTGGGGTGATCTCCACAGCTTTGAACCAGGTTTCAGTGACTGCACAAATGTCTGCATCTTTCAGGGTGAAGAATGCTTGCAATGAGTGCAGTTTCATGTTAAGACTCCTAGCATTTAGCAGCATGACCTTTACACTTCATTTAGAAGAATTTGCAGTCATCCCTTTTGGCAGAATCTCCTTTCTCCATTCCCATATTAGTTTAGTTCTTAGAATACTTACTGCTATTTTATAAATATAATATTCTGTATGATTATTGTTATTCTCCTTAAAAGTCTGCATCCAAAATGCCAGTCTCTCCTTGTTTCTTGAGTCCCCCCCCCCGTTTCTTCATCATCTCTTTCTACTTTAAATTATAATTTTCAGTTTGAGCTATGTATAGGAGCCTTAACTGTGTTGCACTGAAATACCCATTCAAATTGTGTAATCCCAATCCACCCTGTTCTTTTGGAAGAATGAGTTTATTACACTTAGCTGTTGCTATCTTCCCCTCCCATATAAAATCCATCAGCTCTTTATTAATTGCTATCCACAACTTCTCCTCTGGTTGGTAAAAATATGCCTGACCTGTGTATAATACTAAAGCGACTAAAACATTTTAACTGCTTATATCTTACTATTGATATTTATATAACAGAGCTTCCATTTTCTCAATTTTATTTTGTATTATCTTTTGTTTGGTCTCTTCCCACATAACCATAGCTACCAGACCAGAATTATTTTTTAATCCATACTTCTAAATACTTCATGTTATAATGTCCCCATAAGTATGGATATTGCTGAACCAATTTGTATGTGGGTACATAATTTATCACTATTGCCTTTTTTTCAGCTTCATTAATTTGTATTAACTCAGTATGTTCCACCACATTGTAATGTCCCTTTCTGGTTTTGTCAGGTATAAAATAATTTCATCTGCAAATAGAGCCAGCTTTTCTTAACGACCATACCAGTTATATCCTTGAATTTCTGAGTCTCTTATTTTCTTTGCCAATGGTTCTAAATATAATGAAAATAACAAAGAAGAGAGAGGACACTGCTGCCTGGTTCCTCTGCTCAAGCAGAGATTATAAGAGAAGACTCTACCCACTTTAATTTTTGCCTCTGATCCATCATATATCCTCCTAATCAACCATATAATTTTATTAGGGAATGCAAATACTTCTATTGCTCTGCTCGTAAAGTCGCAGATTACTCTGTCAAATGCTTCTTTGCAAAGACCCACCAACAATAGTGGTGGTATGGGAGATCGCAGATATACCCCAGGGATTACCTCAGTGTCACTGCTCGACAGAGGCACAGCAAAATAATGGGTATAGTTCCCCATACTAAAGGGGTGGCGTAAGCCACAAAACTATGGGCTAGGCTTGTAAATGCCCTCGGGCAGATAGCCTAGTATGAACCTATGAACCTATGAACCTATGGTATTTTCTTACATTCGGTTTTCCTCTGGATCATCAGTGTTCTGTTAATGTTGTCAAATGTTTGTCTCCCATCCACAAAACCACATTGATCCATATCTATCAATTTCGGCATCACTTTTACTATATTTTTAGCCATTATAGACATAAGCACTTTATAATCATGGTTTAGTATTGAAATGGGCCTGTATGAAACTGGATCTAATGGATCTTTACTCTCTTTAGGTGTTACATCTACCACTATTTACTTCCAGGATGTTAGTACTTCTTCTTCTCTTAAAATACTATTAAACAAAAACTTCCAGATCTTTATCAGTTTGTTCCCTCCTAGCTTCCAAACTTTTCACAGGAAAAACATCTATTCCTGGGGACTTTCCTGTAGATCGGTTATACCTCACCATTTTTATCTCATCTCCTCTTATTCTAACTGTTAGTAATTGAGCCTCCTCTACCTCTAATCTTAGCATATTTAATTCTTCCATGAACATTTCCATTTGCACCCTTTCTTGATTTCCATATTTCTGTGCTTTATATAGACTTTCATAGAATTTCTAAAATATTTCTAATAATTCTACAGGATCCCTTGTTATGTTCCTTGTGAGAAGCTCCGTAAACATGGTGACAGCTCTTTCTACTTTCTGTTGTCTGAGTCATTGTGCTAAAAGTTTTTGTTCTCTAGAGTTATTAAAAACAGTTGCTTAACAGCAATCATTCTAAACTCATGCATATTATTGAGGTAATCCCTTTTCTGCTTAGCATTCTACAGTTGCCCCTCTTCTTGTTCTGTGAAATTCCCCCTATTTTGCAATAATTTAACATTTGACAGTCTCCCTAAATAATTCTTGTTACTTCTTAACCATATCTCTCTTTCTTTTATTTCCAAACTATTTTTAAATTCCACTTTAATTTTATCCCACTTCCTAGCTTTATTTTCACAAGAAATTTCTGTTTTTTCTAATAGGTCCTGAATATTTTTCACTACCCATTCATTAAATTTCTTTATTTTCAACAGATAGGTGGGAAGCGCCAGTATCTCATTTTTATTTCATTGCCCTCTGTTTTTATTTTAGTTATTACTGATGCATGATCTCAAATAGTTATTGGCTGTATATCAAGACCTTCAATTAAATGTGCATGCCTCTGTGAAATGTAAATTCTATCTAGCTTAGCCCAGTTTTTTTATATCTTCGGGAATAATATGTAAATTCACTCTGAACTCCTAGTACTGAAGTCACATCTTCCATGCCAAATATGTTCATCAATTTCTTTAAATATCTACCCTCCTTTGTTATATTTTCTTCTGGGCCCCAGACACACTTTCACTGTTGCAAATCAAATTCCAGTCCACACCTATTAGTAATATTCCTAGCTGAAAGTGGATTGTTTCTTCCAGAATGTTCTCAAGTTACATTATATCATTTTTCAGTGGAATATAAATACATGCCAATATGTAATTCTCCACCCTTGCCAGTAGCCCCTTAGTACTAGAAATCTACCATTATTGTCTTATCCTCTTCTATTACTATTAGAGCTCCTCCTACAATGAATATAGGTACTCCTCTCTTCCTTTGCCCCAGGTATTCCACTGTATAACCATCCTGAAAACCTTTCTTTATCAAATTCACACATTGAGTTTTTTCCAAGTGTGTCTTCTGTAACATAACTATTTGCACTCTACATTTTTAATATAGTTCACTACTCTTTCCTTTTTTTGTATTTATCTGTACAACCATTAATGTTTAAAGACATTGTAGAAAACATCATATTTTAAAGAAATTACTATTCCCACCTTTTATGTATAACAACTTTTTTGTTAAATGTCTAGTTCCAGCTTTTGTGTTACATGTATGTACTGTTTGGCAGTTTAATCTTTTATACCTTCAAATGCAAATACACACACACATACCCAATACCCCTTAAAACCTATTAAGTTAATATTACACACAAAACTATAAACACCTTCAGATATTGACGTTTTACCCTCTTAATAGGAACAAAGATACCCACACCTCCAGGTTGGTGGCAAAGCACGAAGCATCAGAGACTATCTATGTGCAACTAACAGTGGGTAAAACTGCCTTCCAGTTTATAGCCTGCTACAGACCACCCTCCCAAACCCAGGAACCCCACTCGGCCTTTCTGAGAACACTGGAAAATATGAAGGTCTCTCCAAACACCATTATATTGGGCGACTTCAACTACCCAAACATAGACTGGGAGCATTACTCTAGCTCCAACACCCTAGCCCAAAGGTTCCTAGAATTTATAAACTCAAATGCTATGGAACAACTTGTTACCACTCCCACAAGAGGGGAAAACATACTGGACCTGATCATCACCAACATGGGGACTCTATGCTCCAGACCAGAAGTGTATCCTCACTGGTAAGATCAGACCATAAACTAATCTCACTGGATATTCACATCCCAACCCCACCCCTGCCCAGAAAACCACAGTGAAAACTTCTCTAAAGCAAATTTCACACTCCTCAAAACTGAGGTGGAATCCTTCAAAGCCCCCGGGCCTGTGGAAAATACAGCCCAGACTGCAGAATCCTTTATAAACGCATTCTACGAACACCTTCAGGAATGCATGGATCATGCAATCCCAAATAAAACCAAGACCCAATCCTCCAAAGGCAGACGCCCTGTCTGGTGGACCCCAGCCATAAACAAACTATACAATAGAAGGAGGAAGCTACTAAATGATAGAGCAAAATCCCAAAAAGGGAAGGCATCACTGATCAGTATTAGCAAAAAACTACGGGCACTCATAAAATTGTCCAATGCCAGCTTCGAGAGAAATATTGCACAGGACACTAAGGATAATCACAAGGCTTTCTTTAGTTATGTTAGGAACCTGGGTGGTAATTCCCAGATATGCTCAGAATTAGTCCAAAATGACAAAAAATACACTGAACCCACAGACTTTGCCAACATCCTAGCTGACACGTTCAGCGCAAACTTCTCCCCCCCCTCCCCACCAAAAGGGCAAATATCTAGATCAGATCTCATCTCAGATGCTCAGGTAAGAGCCGCCCTCTCCAAAGCAAAAAACACAGCATCAATGGGACCAGACGGTGTCCCAGGCTGCGTCCTACATGAACTCCAAGAAGAGCTAAACCCAAACATAAAACTACTGTTCAATCTCAACCTTACTACAGGATATGTGCCCAAAGAGTGGCGTACAGCAACAGTGGTCCCTCTCCATAAAGGTGGTGCCTCAATGGATCCTGGAAACTATCACCCCATAAGCCTGACAAGCTTGGTCTGCAAAGCTATGGAAAGGATCATCATGGACCTCATAAATAAAGATATTGGGGACCTACAGACACTGGATCCTACCCAGTTCGGCTTTGTTAAGGGCAGATCCTGCCTATTGAACATGGTTGATTTCTTTGAAACAGTCACCAAGGCCATTGACGAGGGGAAGGTGGTCCACACAGCTTACCTGGACCTCGCAAAAGCCTTCGATACAATACCCCACTCGGGCATTATAGATAAGCTCACCAGCTTAAATATAAACCCCTATGTCACTAGATGGATTGCAAACTGGCTCAAGGACAGAACCCACATGGTTAGAATTGCTGGAGCCATGTCAGACTCCAAGCCAGTTACAAGTGGTGTCTCACAAGGCTCAGTCCTGGGACCTCTCTTGTTCGGTATATATTTCTCGGAGGTACAGGCCAACATGGAAGGACTGTGGCTGACCAAGTTCGCAGATGACTGCAAACTGGGTGCCATAATTGACTCTCCAGCCGACACAAGCATCCTCCAAAAGGGCCTCATAGAAACAGACAACTGGTGCCAGAGCCATGGCTTCAAGCTAAATGCCAAAAAGTGTATAGTCATCCCTTTGGCAAAACAAAGTGCCCACAAATTACCACATAGGTGGTAATCCATTAAGTACAGAAGAAGTAATTAGGGACCTGGTGACCCAAGTTGATAGCAAGCTCTCATTTGACAACCACGTGGCCAAAGTGATTAGAAAAACATTTTATATAGCCCACCTAATCATGAAGGGATTCACATCTAGATCAGGGGAGGTCATCGTGCCTCTTTACTCATCCCTCATTAGGCCCATAATTGAGTACAATGCCCCTTTTGGGATGTACCTTACTAGACACTTGCAGCAACTGGAAAGACCCCAAAAGTACCTCACCAAGAGGATCAAAGGGCTCAAACAGATGCCATAAGCTGCCCGGTTAAAGAAACTCCAGCTCTACTTAGTGGCATACCGCCTGTTCAGAGGCGATCTGTGCCTGACGTATAAAGCCATGTCCAACCCGGAATTAATGGACATGCTGCACCTCAGAAAATCCAAATCCCATCGAGCTACGCCGAGAGACTTGAACCTCAGCACTGAAATAAATAGGACATGCTGGAGGGACAGATTCATAACCCAGAGGCTCCCTTCACTCTGGAATAAAATCCCAGTCCAGGTTAGGCAGAGTCCCTCATTGACTCTCTTCAAGAGGAATCTTGATGAGCGGATGGGAGATCATAGGTTTACCCCGGGTATCACTTCTGTGTCACTGTTAGACAGAGGCACAGTATACTAACCTCGAAAAAGGGCATAGCAAAATAAATTTAAAATGGGTGGCGAAAGCCACACACATTCTGGCTAGGCTTATAAATGCCCTAGGGCAGATAGCCTAGTATGAACCTATGAACCTATCAACCTATAAACTGACAGCCACCCACACAAACATGAGCGGACCTAAAAGAAAGGTTATCCATGCTAAGATGCATGGTACAGCCTGTGGTTTTATTCAGTGCTATCTGGTTTTGGTTGATCTTTATAGCTCTCTCAGCTGGGAAAATGCTTAAATGCTTTCAGAAAACATTTTTTCCAAGCTATTTCTCTTTATCAGATTGTTTGCTAGAGACATAAGAACCAGATAGAAAACTGTTCACTAGACAAATAAGCCTTATAGTATTCAATATTCTTTTTTAATTTAATTACTTTCTCTTAAAATTTGTTACTAGATTAAGCTAATGGCTTTAACCCACTCATTCACCTATGGAAGAATGAGAAAAAGTGCACTATTTTTCTTTTGTCATGCTTTTTTAACCAAATCTTTTTTTTTTTTTTTTTTTACATTGCAGTGCCTACATTTCTTAAAACTGAACAAGGAGAAAGAAAAAAAAGGAAAAAAAAAAGAGGAGCACCTATTTACATTAGTATCCCCATTATACTTAAAAATAACTGAAAATACTTTACTTTATTACATGGAAAGAAAATCATGCACTAAGAAAAAAGCTTGTTTTACTTATAGTTAACTTTCTCCCTCCTCTTCCCCTCTCCTGAGTATTTCTTTGAACATTAATGACATGAAGGAGGGAATATGCTTTAGAGTCCCTTACAAGTTTAACAAAGTCTAAAGAAGTACAGTATTTCCAGAATTCCTTGTTCTGACATGTTTCACAAATATAATTATTGCTTTGCAACTCCACATTTGTCAGTTTCTGAGATATTAATTTTATTCTGCAAATGTTATATATATATATATATATATATATATATATATATATATATATATATATAGGGCATATGCTTTAGAATCCCCTACAAGTTTAACAAAGCCCAAGAAGGTCCAGTATTTCCATATTTTCTTGTTCTATTCCTGTTCATCTCCATCTCACAAACACCACCTCTGCTTTATTTCCAATGTGCTCTCAACTCTTCTAGTCAACTCTTGTATTTTTTCCTCTCTAAAAATTTTCTGTGGAAACACTGGAAAGGGTTTTACTGGTGCAGTCTCTCTATGGTCTTTATTTCCAGAAAAAGAAGAAGCAGAACCCCATTCTGTTTCAGAACTCACTTTTTAATGGACAAACTTTTGTATTTCTTCCTTAGCATGTACCTCATCAAAAAATTATTTTGTTCCTCCAGGGAAAAATATTTTGATGATAGCAGAGTATAGCAGTTTGAAGCTCATGCCTACATCTTGACATTCCCTGAATAATGGAATAAATTAACTGCTCTTCTGCCTGGTGTACAATGAGTAGTCATTCTCCACAAACACTCTGCTGTCTCCTACTTTTAGTACTTTCTCCTTCTTCCACAGCTGGTAAAATTGCATTTGTACTACTAAAGGTCTAGGCTGTTTTTTCATATCCAGGTTTGGTGCCCTTTCAATTAACACTTCCTGTTGTGGAATACACGTCCAGTTGCTTATTTGTGCCTTCATAAAATTAATACAGTCTTTTCCTCCGAGCTTCTTGGGTACAGCAGAAAATCTCAGCATTTACCTATATGCTCTGTCTTCTAACTCTATTATTTTTTCAAACATGTCTTTTTGTGCAGTCTCATATTCAGCCACCATTTTCTTCATTTCAACCTCTAAGTTTTGCAGTTGTATCACCTTATCTGAATTTTTGTTTAAAGTAAAGGTTCTTCCATTTTTCCAGCCTTTTATTGTTTGAGTTGATATACTCCATCAGTGTTTCACTGATTTTAGTCTGGTCCATGTGCAGTTGCCTTATACTTTCCTCTATGCTACTGGAAGTCATGTCTGGAGTTTGCACTGCTTTTTGCTGAACAGCTACATTACTTTTCCCAATCAGTGTTTTTGTCACCTTTTGTAGCTGATTTTCCTTCAGGTGCTCTTTATTTTCTTTCCTGACATCCAGGCAGTGCACTTATTAGCCAATAAGTGAAAGTTACCCAGAAATCTAGGTCCACTGGCTTTCTCTGCTAAGTTTCTGTTTTCACACTGGGAGAGCTATAATTAAGCTGTTACTCAGTGTGCAGCCATCTTGGAAGTCCTTTGCACAACTATTTTGTTACTTTGCCTGTAAAATGGGTCCCCTGATCACTGTGCAAATCTTCATTAACTCCCTAGGTGAGAATTATTTTTTTAACTCAGTACCTGAGCTACTCTCATTCAGTTTTCTTTTTCGTCATGTAATGCATTTATCCACAGTA
Organism: Protopterus annectens; assembly: GCF_019279795.1. NCBI lineage: Eukaryota > Metazoa > Chordata > Ceratodontiformes > Protopteridae > Protopterus > Protopterus annectens. Next base: position 185,470,323 of record NC_056735.1, read on the forward strand.
TGTATTCATCCATCAATGTCAAGCAGAACTGCAGTTAATGATCCTATAATATTTTGTACTATTTTCCAAGGGCCTAATGCTTGTGGTAACTTGTGCATTCTGTCTGGTTCTCCTTCAAACTTTGTACATGGCACAAGAAATACATCACTTTACATGATTTTGTATGTCATTCCATCTCACCTGAAACTGGAACTCCAAGTTTGTTGTAGATTTTACTTAGCTTGTCCTTGGAAATTGTGATGATAGTTGGGAAATGCTTTGTCTTTTACCTTCTCCACCCAACATTCTCTGTGTAATTATCTTTGCCTAAACTCACCTTGCGCCAGGTTTCAACTAAAACCATCCAAGTCCAACCTCTACCCTGTTTGATTTCAGAATGATTTATCCTTCATGTGTATACAGTTCCTTCACACTCAAGATTTTATATGAATTTTATAAATCCTGTCCCAAACATATTATTAATTTGCTTTGACACGATTTCTGTTAAGTTGACATGTGGTAGGTGTTCCTATAATTATATCACAAGCTGTCACAGATTAGTGTATATTTTCCAATAACTTGTCTGTGTTTTCCACATAACTACCTTTATAAAAGTAAGCTGTACAATTTAAACGTAGTACTGAGAGTTGAATAATCATTTTCATGACATCTTTTTTTGTCAAATGTGCTTACACCACAAGGTCCCTAGAGAGCTCAAATAAGAGGATTAGTTAGGTCTGGAGCTTTGGACAGAAGGTCAATATAAAGCAAAAACATAGTCTCCCAGCTACAGAATCAGAAAGAAAAAGAATACAGGGGGAATGGGAACATGTAGATAGTTTCCCCACAAGAGATGCAACTGTATAGACTATTCTAAAAACAGAGGAGAGGCAGCTGAAGATTTTGACCTACCTAAAGAAACAACAGGAGGCCAGCAGCAAGAGGTAGAAAAACTTAAAGGAAAGATCCAGGACCTGGAGAACAACATGACTGTCCTAAAATCAGGGGCACAAGAGCAAATCAGGAGGCTAATGAAGTTTGATAAACCTGCAAGATGACAGAGTTGTAGACTATGATCTGGAATATAGATCTAGATGCCACAATATTCAGACCTTGGGAATATGGGAAAATGTGCCTGGGGAGAGCTGGAAAGCTTCATGCAGGAGTTGCCACAAGAACATTTTGATCTGCCTAGGATGCAAGACCCACTATTTGAAAGTATCCATAGGGTAGGATGAAAATCTGGTCAAGTGAGAGCTTCCTCAGGCAAGTACCATCTTGTTTCTGTGCATAGAAGATTAAAGATGAAAGTATATTAGGACAAGTGAGACTGTTAAGAAGTATCCAATTCATTGGGATAGTTAATTAAAATTATTAAAGATTTTTTAGACTGCTGTGTATATTAAAATGGAAAGCAAAGGTCTGAAAACTAGCTGCTTTTAAATCTCTGTGAATTGCAGCTTGGCTTAGCTACCCTGAAGTGTTATCAGTGCATTGGAATTGGAGAAGGATAAAACTCAGCTTTTGTGATGATATAAACAAATTCTATATAGATGTTGAAAATGGTGAAACGAAACACAGGTGCCCAGCAGGAAGGTAGCTGGAATAAAGAAGCTGAACCACGACAAAGTAAAGTCTTCTTTTTTAATACAAAATGGTGAGCGCTTTCTCAGTGGTAACCATTGCTTCATCAGATAGTTCATTCAAACAGCAACAGCACTTAAATACTTTCGTTCATTACTAAAACAACCAATCCTACCACTCAAAGTTAATTCAGCACTCCACAATCAATTAATTACTATGGTTGCATTTTGCCCTTAGTTAATTGCTGAAGTCAGAAAAACTCTGTTTAAAAACCACATGCACAAAATGTAAAGACAAGAACATGTGGATAAATATAAATAAAGTACATAAAAAGTCAATGAATAAATACATATACTCATGTTCCCCATTTTGTAGCTACTTATGTGCGTGGGTATAAACATAAAAATATATATAAATATATATATATAAAAGTATAAGCAGTACACACTCAACAACTTAATATATATATTCTGCCTAATAAATGCACATGTTGTCCACCTAGTAAATACATATGCTTTAATACAAACATCAACAAATGCTTGTCTTTAGTGATATCTATGCTAGAAGCAGCTCAAGAAATATTGTCATATTGACCCAAAGCCCTGCATGTGTTTATGTAGTCTTCTCTTGTTAAAATAGTATTATTATTGTTTATTTTAACCTTCTAGATTTTAGCACTGGCTTCAATGGAACACTATCATTCAAACCCAAACCTCTGTGTGCTCCTAAATGCAAAATCCATTTTACTTCCATATTTTCAGTAGTATTGACTATGTCCCCCATCCTATTGCTGACATACTGAATATGTAAAACCTGAAACAAAAATATATGGTCAACCCCTTATCCAATGTATGCATAGCCAAAGCACTATACAGTTGCCCTATTCTAGTGCAGTAAAGGTGATCCCTTATCCATTCCCTAAGGTGACGGTTAGTTTTGCCAACATAGAAATGGAAACATGTTGTGCAGTGAGCTACATACACTACATTCTTAGTATTGCAATCAGCAGAATTCCTTAGCTCCCATAGATGCCCTGTTTCAGGGTGCTTAAAAAAACCTTGATTCATCTACATAAATGCACTGTGTGCATTTTCCCCATCTATGGGAACCATTCACTGTGCTATCCATCAGAGTAGGTATCCTTGGATAGCAAAGCTGCTGTTTCAGATTTTTCTTATTTTTAAATGCAAAATGTGGTTTTCTACCCACTATGTTGGTAGTATCCTCATCTATTAACAACATATGCCAATTTTGTCGTATGATGGCTTCAAACCTTTTCACATTTCTTATATATGGTAAAACCATCAGAAAGTACGGTAATACACTATTCCTGATACCTACCTGTCACTACCTGCTCTATCAGAGTAGTAGGGCTTAGCTTTACCTTTCTTTTCTATGTGTATATTATGGTACACCTTATCAACTTCATGTTCACTATACTCCCTATTAATGAAATCTGTTCTTAGCTTAGTTAACTCATTTATATACACTTCTTCTTGACAACATAGGTGAAATGTTCTCATTGCCTGACCTCTGATTAAGTTAGGAAAAATCTTAGGGTTATGCATACTGTTTCTATGTAGAAAAGATGGTCTGTAACATTGTCTCCTATGTAATTTTGTAGACCATTGGTCATTTTCTCTGTATATGGTAACATCCAGGAAGTCTAAACTCATCTCAGAACAGTTAATCGTAAACTTTAAATAGTCACTAGTAGTATTTAGGTATGCATACAGGGATTTAAGTTGTTCACCATCACCATTACAAAAAATAAAAAGATCATCTACAAAATGCCTATAAAAGGCTATTGGGGGATTACCTAACAGATGTTCATATTCCTAGTTAACCATAACCAGGTTTGCATATGTGTTGGCACAACTTATGCCCATGGTAACCCCTGACAACTGCTTATAACATCTGCATTGAACATAAATATGCTGTGCTCTGGTACCAATTCTAGTAACATACAGAGGAAGTCTCTCTTAGTATTAAAGAACTTTCCCTGCCTTGTCAACACTGATTTCACCATGTTTATCCCCTGGTCATTGGGTATACTTGTAAATAAAGACACTACATCTAGTGTTGCCAGCATCCCCATATCTGCTGTTCCCATTTGCTTCACTGCCCCATAAAGGTCCATTAAAAACTGTTCTGTGTCTTTCAAGACATATGCATATTCATTGAGTGCTGTCTTGAATTCCTTATCCAGGTATATAGAGATAGGTTCTGTTAGCCACCCTGCCCTGCTACTATAGGTCTAAATTTTGGGTTATATGGGTCTTTGTGTATCTTGGGGAGGCCATGGATTTGAGGTATGAGTGGATTTTCAACAGTAAAATAATTAAAAAGATCGTTACTTAATAGTTCCATACACATGCATTCATATAAGGTACTAGCAATCTGTTCACTCATGTCAAACACAATTGTTGTTGGTACTTCAAAATATACATTTGGATCCAGTAACATTTCTTGCATAGCTGTATTATAAAAGTCAGCATGCTGTCATTAGTCTGCAAGTCACACAATGCTTTGTGCTCACTCTTTGTCAAATTATTCTTTCCTTCTTCTAAACAACTATTGTTTCCTGTGTTATAAATGGCATTTTCACAAGCTTTTAAGTAGGTTTCTGTATTATGCGACAATATTGGTACCTACAGACTGTTTCTCTTAAACTGAACATCCCTTGCCTCATTGCCATTTCCAAATTGTTGTTTCAATGTTACATTTCTAGTAAACATACGTAGGCATAACAGAAATTCACTAAAAAAGTCAGAAATAAATGTAGCCCAAGCCAAAAGAACAAAGTCAGCACAACAGGACCCGAAAAGCAACAATTAAGTACAATATTGTAAACCCTTTTGCGTGGCCAATACCAATACAAATGCAGCTTATTCAAAAGCTTTTATTAGATCTCCAATTTAAAACCAAGCGCTTTCTCCCAGTCACTACCGGGCTTTCTCAAGGTAAAACAATTTGGTAACTCATGCCATTTCATTTATACTCTAGACAAAGTCACATGTCTCAGTTAATTAATGCCTATTGATATTTTAAAGTAAAATACAAAGAAATATAAAAATATAAAATTGTAAAAATGCAAAAATGTAAAGTTTTATATAAAGTTTTGTATAAAACAATCTTGTATCCAAACAGTAGCACTATTGTGTTAGTTAACCATATTCTCAGGACAAGTAAACATACCCCCAATAAAACCCCAAACTTCCTCCTGTTTTTCTTTTATGCTTTTACTTTTAAAGCCTTGCCATTAAGATCCTAGTACAACCCAAGCAGAACCCTGTAAGACAAATAATTTCCTCCTTTACAGTTTAGCTTGTCTCATTTTTAAAACACTATTAATGTTGATGTTCTCATTCATACCGGGAAATCTACTAGCATCCAATTTAAGTTGCCAAAGTAGTTCACGGTATTCTAGTTTCGTTTCCCAGTTGCCACCTCTAACTTCAGGGGCAACTTGCTCTAGGACAATAAACCTTAAACGCATATTTTCACATATCAACAGATGTTTGTAAAAAGCGTTGCTTTCCTTGTGGTTACTAATGTCGTTCAGGTGTTCATACACCCTTCTTCTTAAAACCCGCTCTGTTTTTCCAACATAAAACCCTTTACATTCTTCACAAAACCCTAGATAAACCACACCTTTCCCCCCACAATTATAATGTTTTTGGGGTCTATAATTAAATTTCCTAGAAGGCAAATATAAAGTCCCCCCATTTAACATAACATAACATTGCCTACAGTTCCCACAAGGAAAAGTTCCCAGTTTCTTCTTGGTGTTATCATATGTAATGTCTTGTTTAGCCTCCAGTAATTCTTTAAGGTTTTTATTCCTCTTTCTAATAAAATGAGGGCAAGGTGTGGTATAAGGCTTTGTGTCATCATGTGAAGTGAGTACAGGCCAGTACCTTTGAATAACCTCTTCAAATTCATCCAAATTAACTGCATAAGTGTAAATAAAACTGTTTCTAAGGTTAGAACTGTGTTTTGTTGTTTTTGGATGAACCATACTCGAAGCAGTACCTAACAAGGGTGGGTATAATCTATCCCTCCCCTTACTAACTTCTTGGCTCATTTTATTTATAAGGTATGTTGGGTAACCCTTTTCAAGAAAAAAGCCTTTTAAAATCTCAATCTCTTCACAAAAGGCCTCCAAAGTACTAGACATCCTTGATCCCCTTATTAACTGCCCTTTTACTATGCCTTTCTTTTGGCTGTAAGGGTACATGAACTGTCTGTGCTTTATGGGGAAGCAGCTACTGAAGTTTGAATGCATGAATTAATTGATAAGATACTCCACTATGAAACCAGACTGCTTGAGCAAAAGAAAAAGAAACTGTGCAGGGATCTAACAGATTTCAACAACCAGCATGTCTTTACTTGGCCAAAACTTGCACAGTCTGCAGAGCAGTCTACTACCAACTGCAATTTGTGATTTATGAGAGAAATCAATGGGCAGTTAGAGGTACCACCAACAGCCTACCAGCAGAGGAGAGGGCGAGTTCAATCGTTTGAGCGGCATGCGAGACCAAGGGTGGAGCATCGGGTACAGTCTGAAGAGATGACAAATGCACTCGGGAAGGAGGAGGAAACAATGAATCAACAGCCAGGAGGGAGTGTCCTTTCACCAAATGAGGCACATTCCATTTATTCTACACCGATGAAGTGCCATCGTCCTCGGCAACCAATGATAAGGCAACAACTGCCTCCACAACTACAGCTGTGGTAAGAAGGAAGATTAATATGGAAGGAGGACAGCAACAGGTTTTTCCTGTTCTACCCCTACCATTTCGAGCAGGGAGAAAAATAATCTTTGGAACAGGACATTTACAGGGGCCAGAAACAGAAAGAGGCACCAGGTCAGTTACAAACTCACACCAGGTCAGTTACAAACTCACACTTTGAAGAAAATGTGGGGGTATGGGCAGGAGAGTTAATATGGAATATTTCCAAATATGAACTGTCTGCAGCTGAGACTTCTTTATTAAACAGAGGTTTAAATTTTATACCTTTGACTAAAATGGACATTAGTGAATTTCTGTTATGCCTACGTATGTTTACTAGAAATGTAACATTGAAACAACAATTTGGAAATGGCAATGAGGCAAGGGATGTTCAGTTTAAGAAAAACAGTCTGTAGGTACCAATACTGCCGCATAATATAGAAACCTACTTAAAAGCTTGTGAAATTGCCATTTATAGCACAGGAAACAATAGTTTTTTTAGAAGAAGGAAAGTATAATTTGACAAAGAGTGAGCACAAAGCATTGTGTGACTTGCAGACTAATGATAGCATAGTTATAAGACCCGCTGACAAAGGGGGACCAGTGGTGATACTGAATGCTGACTTTTATAATACAGCTATGTAAGAAATGTTATTGGATCCAAATGTATATGTTGAAGTACCAACAACAATTGTGTTTGAAATGAGTGAACAGATTGCTAGTACCTTATATGAATGCATGTGTATGGAACTATTAAGTAACAATCTTTTTAATTATTTTACTGTTGAAAATCCACTCATACCTCAAATCCATGGCCACCCCAAGATACACAAAGACCCATATAACCCGAAATGTAGACCTATAGTAGCAGGGGCATGATGGCTAACAGAACTTATGTCTACATACCTGGATAAGGAATTGAAAACAGCACTTAATGAATATGCATATGTCTTGAAAGACACATAATGGTTTTTAGTAGACCTTTATGGGGCAGTGAAGCAAATGGGAACAGCAGATATGGGGATGCTGGCCACACTAGATGTAGTGTCTTTATTTACAAGTATACCCAATGACCAGGGGATAAGCATGGTGAGATCAGTGTTGACAAGGCAGGGAAAGTTATTTAATACTAAGAGAGACTTTCTCTGTATGTTACTAGAATTGGTACTAGAGCGCAACATATTTATGTTCAATGCATATGCTATAAGCAGTTGTCAGGGGTTGCCATGGGCACAAGTTGTGCCATCACATATGCAAACCTGGTTATGGTTAACTGGGAATATGAACATCTGTTAGGTAATCCCCCAAATAGCCTTTTATAGGCATTTCGTAGATGATCTTTTTATTTTTTGTAAAGGTGATGGTGAACAACTTAAATCCCTGTATGCATACCTAAACACTACTAGTGACTTTTTTAAGTTTACGATGAACTGTTCTGAGATGAGTTTAGATTTCTTGGACATTACCATATATAGTGGTCTACGAAATTGCATAGGAAACAATGTTACAGACCATCTTTTCTACATAGAAACAGTACGCATAACTCTAAGATTTTTCCTAATATAATCAGAGGTCAGGCAATGAGAACATTTCACCTATGTTGTCAAGAGGAAGTGTATAGAAATGTGTTAACTAAGCTAAGACCAGGTTTCATTAATAGGGGGTACAGTGAACATGAAATTGATAAGGAGTACCATAATGTACACAAAGAAAGGAAAGGTAATGCTAAGCCCTACTATTCTGATAGAGCAGGTAGTGACAGGGTAGGTATTAGGAATAGTGTACTACCATACATTCCAATGGTTTTACCATATACAAGAGATATGAAAAGGTTTGAAACCATCATACAACAAAATTGGCATATGTTGTTAGTAGATGAGGATACTACCAACATAGTGGGTGGACAACCATATTTTGCATTTAAAAATAAGAAAAATATGAAACAGCAGCTTTGCTATCCAAGGATACCTACTCTGATGGATAGCACAGTGATTGGTAGTCATAGATGTGGAAAATGCACACAGTGCATTTATATAGATGAATCAAGCTTTTTTAAGTACCCTAAAACAGGGCATCTATGTGAGCTAAGGAATTCTGCTGATTGCAATACTAAGAATGTAGTGTATGTAGCTCACTGCACAACATGTTTCCATTTCTATGTTGGCAAAACTAACCATCACCTTATGGAATGGATAAGGGATCACCTTTACTGCACTAGAAAATGGCAACTGTATAGTGCTTTGGCTAAGCATACATTGGATAAGGGGGATGACCATATACTTTTGTTTCAGGTTTTACATATTCAGAATGTCAGCAATAGGATGGGGACATAGTAAATACTAGTAAAATGGATTTTGCGTTTAGGAGCACACAGACATTTGGGTTTGAATGATAGTGTTCCACTGAAGCCAGTGCCAAAATCTAGAAGGTTAAAATAAAAAATAATACTACTTTAACAAGAAAAGACTACATAAACACATGCAGGACTTTGGGTCAATATAACAATATTTATTGAGCTGCTTCTAGCATACATATCACTAAAGACAAGCATTTGTTGATGTTTGTATTAAAGCATATGTATTTACTAGGTGGACAACATGTGCATTTATTAGACAGAATATATGTATTAAGTTGTTGAGTGTGTACTGCTTATACTTTTATATATATTTTTATGGTTATATCCATGCACATAAGTAGCTACAAAATGGGGAACATGAGTATATGTATTTATTCATTGACTTTTTATGTATTTTATTTATATTTATCCACATGTTCTTGTCTTTATATTTTGTGCATATGGTTTTTAAACAGAGTTTTTCTGACTTCACAATTAACTAAGGACAAAATGTAACCATAGTAATTAATTGATTGCAGAGTGCTGAATCAACTTTGAGTGGTAGGATTGGTTGTTTTAGTAATGAATTAAAGTATTTAAGTGCTGTTGCTGTTTGAATGAACTGTCTGATAAAGCAATGGTTACCACTGAGAAAGTGCTCACCATTTTGTATTAAAAAAGAAGATTTTACTTTGTCATGGTTCAGCTTCTTTATTCCAGCTACCTTCCAACTGGGCACCTATGTTTCAACATTTTCAACTTCTGGGCTGGTTTGGATTTATTTGATTGCTGCTTGTGTATCTAAATTCTATATAGAGATCTTGCAAGATAAAGTACCAGAAGTAAAGAAGAAGAAGAAGGCAATTCAACCCCTCATTGTCGAAATAGATTGGCAACTTAACTTGCAATGAATGACATGATAGGCAGAGCTAGGAGATAAACAAATTATGTGAGATGTTGAGGTGCTGGCCAGAAAATGATGCTGGGTGAAAGGCTGAACCCCAAGCAATATACCATGCAAAAGGAAATTGGAATATATGAAGTGCATCATGCCAACAAAGGAGAACTACTGGGTGTATAAACTGCCAAATCCAGAAATCCTTGAGGGAACACATATAGGAGATCCAGAAGTTGGTCAAAAGAGATTCAACAAGGTGACAGTGGGCCGACATCAGAAAGAGAGAAGCAGAAGAGGTGAAATGAGACAGGAGAGATTCTGAGGTTGGGAAGAGAGACACTCAGTGTAATCAGGGGACTCAGATATTCACTGTTGGATGGTTACAGAGCTCAGAAAATTGGACAGAGAGGAGTTCAAGAAACTATGACAACAGGCAGAAAGGGGAGGTGATCCAGAAATGGAAAAACTGGACTAGCAGAAGCTAGTGAAGGGAGAAGCCGCTGATCAGGTCAATGAACTTTATGTGAGTGCACAAAGACTACAACACTTTCTGGATGCCACAGAGGGAAGCAACATAGGTAAAACTAGACATAGGAGATAATGTTAAGATGTATGTGAAGCATCCAGGAAGGTAAAAACACATTTTGGCAAATATACAGAAAAATAATACAAAACATAAAGCAACAGAAGGTATCCCCTAGTGCAAATAATGCTGAACTGAAAGGCTTAACAACCAAAAGTGTAGAGAATTATGCTGAGAAGGGAGGAAGTGGAGTTTCTTCAAATAAAAATGGAAGATGACAAGTTAAATGAAATTATACTTGAAATAATTTTTCATATAATTTCATTCAACTTATTAACTATCTTTATCAGAATTCTTCAGCCTTTATTAAGTTAGTTTAATTTGTTTCTCAAGCAGTTAAAATGTGCAATGGTACTAAACAAGATTGCTCATTCTCTCTCTTATTTGCTTTAGTAATTGAACCCTTTGCTAATTTTATAAGATCAAATTTAGATATGAAGGGTTTTAAAATTAATGATCATTATGCTTCTAAAATTCAGTTTTTTGCAGATCACAATCTATTGACAATTGGCAATATTGGTATGTCTCTTTCTCCTTTAATTAGATCATAATCTATTGACAATTGATAATATTGATATATCTCTTTCTCCTTTAATTATATAATGTTTTAATCTTGTATCAGGATGGATTAAGATTTAATAACAGCAAACCAGATATTTTATTAATTAATAAAGAACCAACTGAATCAATAAAAAAGAAATTGGGATAAAAAGCAAATTTAATACTTGGAGATTATATTGTCAGATAATTGTAATGAAATAACATACATTAATTATAACAATATGTTGGACTTTAGTTAATAAACAAATGAAATATAATGTTTTTTTCCTATGGAAGATAGATTGACTTTCGTTAAAATGATTATCTTGCCTAAATAATTTATTTTCCCTTCTAAAGAATTTATTAAGCAATTTAATGGTCTACTTTAAACATTGCTTTTGTTCCAAATTAAACCCATATTGACATTGGGGCACCATATGAGAGATATTGGACAAATATTGGAGTGGGATTTCCTGATATAGAATTATATGTTTTATCTTCTGTCATCAAAATATATAGTGTTATATTTAAATCCTAATTATTCTGACAAATGGAAAAAAAAACTTTATGAGATTATTTGGTTATATGGTAATAATAGTATAACTAGACAGCATACTCATAGTCTAGGAAATAACTTTAAATGGTTGCTAAATAAATATTTTACTAGAAACATTAATAAATCATCTGATCTGTGCTACATGAACAATATTTTAATTATATTTAGAAACTTTATTTTTAAAAATCCAGATTTGAAAGCTTGGTTCTTTACAATATTTCCTATAGTCTTCACTATCGATTGTATTAATACTATAAATCTTTCCAAAATGCTGGATTTAAAAAAAAAAATCAAAATTTGACTTTTTTGTATCAAAGTATAAATGGATAAAAGCTAATTACTTCTGACTTTATAATGAATGAATATGCTATTGATATGAACAACTGGTTAACTATACATATAATTAGGCAATTTATTGTTTCTAAAACTGATTATAATAAGGGATATAGTTCCACCATTTATTGATTTTTTTTTAAATAATATTGATTCAAGAAATGATTTATGGAAAACAAATGTATCTAAAATAAATAAATTAGTAAGAAATATAAAATTACATGTTAAAATAAGTATTGGGATTATTTTACCTTACTTAATCATACTAATGCATTTGATGATTATAAAAGATTAATATTATCATCAAGAAAACTATATCTCCCTTATATTGGAAATTATTTTCATGGAAATTTATACACAGAACCTTTATTACTCCTTATAAAAAGATATTAGATGGTGATGCAAATCAATGTTAAAGGCTGGCCTGCAACATATGGCCTTTGTAGTATGATACACTCTTTTTGGGAAGAAATAAATAGTTTTCTACAAGCTTTATGGAGAGACACATACAATTTAACTAAATCACTAATTCTGTTTAACGCGCCAATTCCTAGAAATGCTCCAAGCATGAAGTACCCTCTTCTATGGAGTCAGCTGACTATTGCTAGAAAAGTTATTACAATAAGTTAGGGAAAAATATATTACTCTCTCATTTAAAGACTTTATAAATATTACTAACACTGGCAAAATGAGTTAGTTACTATTAAAATAAGAACACAGGAAATTGCTTCTTACTGTAATAACTGGTTAAAGTTGTATTTTATTAGAAAAGTATTGATTTAAGAATTCTATAATAATATATATTTATTTATTAAATTTGTATTCTTTTTCTTTGAATGGAAATTGCAAATTTCTTAGATTAATTGATGTAGACAATATTATAAATAGCTGTTTTTAATTTGCTGTGTCTTTTGGATGTTAATACACTATTTCATTATGTTTAAAAATGTAATAAAAACTTCCTAACAAAAATAATATGTGAAATGTTTGGCAAAATATATACCAAACAAATTGCAAACTCCAGTACTGAGCTGTGCTAGACAAAGGCAATAAGCACTTAAGAAAAAGCAAGTGTGAAAAAGAAGCACACAAGGGAAAAGACTGACCATGCCACAGGAAACTGAGAAATATCAGATGGGAAATAAAAAGGAATATGGTAAAGTGGCAGGGAATGAGTGCAGAGGAAGGAGGGCCAGTTTTCAGAGGCAAACACAGCTGCACACTGGAGGATGACTCACCCTTTTTCCAGGAGAAGAGACAGAGGAGTATGAGCATAGGCAGCCATCAAAGAACTGGTGGTTATTGGGTTATAGTGAGTTATCTGAAGCCAGCTGGGGAGGGGGAGAGAGAAGGAAAAAGGGGCTAGAAAAAGAAGAACATAGCAAAGATACAAACACTGATTATTGGGAGATTCTCAAACCCCATATAGATAGATAGATAGATAGATAGATAGATAGATAGATAGATAGATGAAAAATACAAAGAAGATAAGTTGAGAATATATGAAGATCATAGGGGGATTTCAGTGTTGCAGTAGACCCAGGAAAGGACAATGTGACAAAAATATGCTACCAGAATATGGGGTCTAGCTGTACACAAGAAAGGATAAATTGGTGGTCATCTGGAGAGAGAGAAAAAAACTGAGAAGAAATGCACAGCACAAGCCAGCTGAGTGAACAGAATGTTATGGACTATGGCACCCATTTTCAGAGTAGACATGACTGCAATTCAAAAACAATTCAAAAACAAAAAAAATCTTAAGAGCAGACCTCAGAACATTCTTTTGTGTTGATACTTGCATTAAAGATGGGTGGAGAGGAAAAAGGGGTATTGAGATGAAAATGGCCAAGACATAAATGAAGAGAGCAGAAGGCAAATCACAAGGTGAGAGACCTGATATAGTACATGATGGGAGACAGCAAAAAAGGAGTGGAGAAAGTAGAATAGTATTGGTGGGATCAAATAAATGGTAAGGCAAACTAATGAGAGGAGAGGGATGGAGCAGGAGACAAACAAAGAGTGAAGCAGACATACTATAAGGAAGGATGGCAAAGATCCAAAAAGAAATGTAGGATCCAATGAAAACACAAAACAACTTAGAGTGCAGGATACAATAATAAAGGTGGCTCTGGAAGGCAGAATAATGAAAGTGCTAGAACTTGAGCACTGGTACTGGAAGGATAATTGGTAGGGAGTAGGGCAAGAAGCAAGTAAACACTTGGCAAGAAAATACCAAGGCAAGAAAAGTGAAAGAAAAATAACTAGTCAAAGGGAATGTCCAAAGTTATTGCTATGTGCTTTCTCTCTCTCTCGCTTTCTTCCCAGATAGACGGACTTGTGATGTGCTTGTTCTTTTTACTTCCTTTGCCACATATCTGTAACTAGACTTAATTTCTTTCATTCTCCTTGTACCTCGCATGTTCCAAAAACAGTCCTTTGTGAACCGGATGACAGTGTTCTTACATAAATCATTTAGATACATATTCAAGGTTTTTTAATATTAGCAAAATTAGTTTGTCTCGTTACTGAAGCATAGAAAATGCACATTACATGAAAACATACCCCTCGGATTTCTAATTTTTGAAAATAAATGTATATATTTAAGTAAGGGAGTAGATCTAACTTAACCATGCCTTTGTTATTCTTTGTATACTAAATAAGCTATTAGCAGAATTAAAGCAAAGTTTATTGGACTAAATTAATCTTCTTGGTTACTGTTCCTCAAACACAAAATTATCCACCATCATTTCAAATCTTTCAAATGTCAGATGTCAAATATTAAACCTTGTTTTTTATATCTACCAATTGACATTTGTTAGATGTCAAGCGTTATAAAATAATCTTTTTGTCAGACTCTTGTCTTTTACACATTTGCCATTATCAACTGAATGCATAATAGTCATAAGATGGAATAAGCATCATGTTTAAAATCTATTTTATTTCATCACATAATATGCAAGTCATAATTCTGTGTGATAATCTCTCTCTCTCTCTTTCCTTAAGTTTGCGTAATTGGAGCAATGACTAAGCTTTCATGCTAATGATAAGCCATATTAAAAACATTTTTTAATTCTGAAGTAAAAGAGCACATTTTTCTTAAATCCAAAGCCAGCTGCCATGTTTCGAAATTAAGACCCTTATTAAAACTTCCACATACCAATACACAAGTTATATTTTTTTCTTCCTGAATATATTTTGTGTCTGATGCATACATTCACAGTCTATTTTGAGTCATCCCATGTCCACAACTCTCAACCGGTAATCATTGAAAAAAAAAAAAAATCACAATTCTATAAAACTGTAAAATCATCAGAGAGGGTCAGAAAAAAATCCTCCCATTATTAGACTAAAAGGATTTTGGGGTACTAGATCTCATAATAACGCATATACTCTTAACAAAATCTAATCTCATGAAGAAATTTAGTAAATACAGATGGAGCCAGACCTAGCTTATGCCTAATATCTTAGCACTTGAAATATATGCATGTCATTTTCTGCAGTACTACACTTATTTCTATTCTTACATATTTTTAGTTATATGTTAGTTCATTTCCTCTAACTAGTAACAATTTCACTGCATATCCGTCTCCAGAGAATTAAAAAAGTATTATACCACATTGCTAAACCCATGTCTAAAAATACAAAATAACTGAGTGTAAAATTGTCTCATAAAATATAAACCATTATAATTTTTTACAACTTAGAAAATAACTCTCATCGTGAGAATACACAACACATATGCACTTGAGTAAAATAATTATAATATGCACTGTATAAATGACAAATATCATGAATTACCAATTCATATTGATTACCATGCTTTGCAAGAATGAAGGTTTCCATAGATCTGTGCATGACCTTTCTAATGCTGAAGTTCCTTGTTAAACCGAAGTTGATAGGTTTCTTGTGGATTATCCTATAAACATATTAAATTATTGTCTGTTGTTTTCTGACACATTAACATAAGATGTCACATTTTGAATTGTTATTATGTAGTACATGATATCTAATTCCATATATGTCAGATTAGCAGTTGCTTGCTAGCCAGAAGTAAAGCATAGTAGCTTCTGCTTAGCACAGCTAAACTTAGTCCATTATATATGCCCATTACTGTAACCACAAATAATACTTTGTATACTTTGGTGTCATAGCAATATAACAATTGTATTTGTTTACCTGTTCAGATTCTGACTTTGGCCAAAAATATTCAAAATACTCTTTTTTGTTAACTCATAATAGGTTATATGAAAAAAAAATCTTACTAACCTGGGATGTTTACTTAGTAATAGCTAAAATAGTCTCAAAACTGTGCTTGAGTATTTTCCTTACCCCTAATAATAGTCTGCTGCTACATTGCCCAGAATGTACTTATTCATAGCTAACACCTTTGTCTGATGCACAGAAATTAATAACAGTTCATAGTTCATAGTTTAGTACTAAGCTAACTGCCCTTCCGAGCCATTTTAAGCCTAGCCAATTATCCCTTGTGAGACTCAAACCCTGCACCTTGTGTTTGTAAGGCAAACACCTTAGCCATTAAGCCACCCTCCCAACCCAAAATAAGCAGCCTCTGCTAGGATCAAACCCAGAACCCTGCACACCATAGCCAAAGTGATTTACCACTAAGCCATCTCAGATATGTACCAGGTATGTATCAGAACAGTCTATGTAACCTTAATCTAGGTGCCCTTTGTAACCTATCTGGAATGTCGTACCATAACAGATTGCGGTGTAATATAATCTATAAATCAATTATAATTTCTCCTGAGTCAGAAAATGATGCATATACAAGTATACAATATGACCACTGTTACTGAATATTCCCAATATCAGTTTTGCTTTTAGTGGACATGCAACACATAATTGCAGATGTAATGTCTATGTTGTTAATACTCGGTCCTTAGATACACACAAAATAGCATGTTTCTTTCCTTTATTGTAGTCCCTTAAAAACAGAGTATTTTCATTAGAATAATGTCTAATTAGAATAATTAATTATAATATAATTATAATATTAATAATGTATAATAATTATTAGAATAATGTCTGCAAGCTTAAGGAATCATATTTTACAATATGTCTAACCCCTCTTAGCCTGGGTGCAAAACCCATTAAATATTGTGTGGGTCACCTGTGCAATCAGACAACTAAAATAATCTCATGAAAAGCACAATCATTGATACACAATTGCTGTAACAGATCTATATAGTCAAAGCAGACAAATCAGTTAATGCATCTATCAAGCTATAATGCTTCAAACTTTACTTTGTCGAAAAAATAAAATGTACCACCCAACATTGTATAAAACACATTAACTATGTCTAAATTGTTTGTGCCTTTCGGCTTTTCCCCGGTTAGGGGTTGCCACAGCGGAACTCCGGTCCGCTAATGATTGGCAGTAGATTTTTATGTGCTGGCTTGCCGGGCCTAACGCACAACCTTCAACGAAGGAACGCCCATTTACGTATGTCGACACACAGAAGACGCTCTAAATGAGAATTGAACGGGCAACGTCTAACTGTGAGGCGACAACGCTACCGCAGCACCACCACCGCAGTGTATTAACTATGTCTAAATAACATTCCAAATTCATAAGTTTTGTAGTTGTGTTGCTGTATGTCTTGGGGGGGACCACAGAATAAACTTCATGGATTGTCTGTTTTGTTCTTTGTAAAGCTACCCTTAAAAATTTCTATGCTCTATTTTACTGTGGATTAAATGGTATTGTGCCATATTCTGTATCTTCTAAATATCTTAAATATAACCATTGTTTATTTTCATAAAATATAGAGTCAATAAAACACATTTAGATGTATAAAAATAAAAACCTGCTTTGTTCCGTGTTTCAAAAAATGAACCACATGCAAAAGAAATGCTACCATGTCACTCAAAGGTTACTGCAACAAATCTTTTTAATCATAAAAATGTGAAGCGCTTTTGTCCACTCCTTTTCCAGACTTCATCAGAATGGAAAAATAGAGGCTGAAAGTGCTTTACACTTTTATGATTAACTGATTAGTTGCAGTAACCTATGAGTGACCTGTCAGAGTTTATTTGATATTTATATGTAAAGAAATACAATTTTATGTTGCTACATCATAATACGCTGAAGTGAAAGCATTGGTACCAGAGGCACCCCTCTTCCTGTAAAAAAAACAGCAAAACAAAAGTATAAAAGAAACGCTACCCAGGGCATGGGATGGAGATCAAGCAGACTTCTACAGTACAACTAATGTCATTACAGGTCTGAGTCTCTTGCAGAAAAAGAAATGGTTAAGTTTCTCAGCTGGAATAAAACTGAAATCTGGCATGTCATATTGTTATGATACCATTCATTTTCAGTTGGAAAGAAAATCATCATAAAGCCCAAACTGAATACAGACTCTGAAGTTTCAAGTTAGCTGTAGAGAAATGTGGTATTCATAGTAATGGGATATTTATGGCATCTACAAAATAGACAGGAAGATAGTGTGGTAGTGAATGAGACTATAGAATGGAATGTCAGAAAAGACAAGGTAATCAGGATGGCATCATAACCAGATACATTTCAAACTCAGCTCAGGTCAAATCATGCCTTCACCACTGACCAACATGAGTTAGTGATAACCCAAGCGAGTATGCAGTCTACAGCATTAGACTTGAATATTCTAACATCTGCTGCTTATAAGACAAAGCATATCCCTGCTACTTTTGGCTACACTGCACACAGAATTATGGACTTTAAACAGCAGCACATTTTGCCAAGTACATGATCCATGTCCATGGCACTTGTGCTGTTGAGCCGTGTGGGCCTGACCTACTGCTAAACCAATTCATTATTATGAATTGTGTTACATTTGGACCATGTACAAAACTCACACCTCATTTATAAGGCTGCACACTGTATTGATGAATCGCTGACCTATCCTTACAAAAGTTGTATAATTATCTAAACACAGGTGTTTTTATACATGGATGTTATCATGGCTTCAGAAGAGGCTAGATTTGCTCTGCATGTGCTGTGGAATCAGTAATTCATATAGGAATTCATATAGCATGTACATGAACTTAACACAGTAGAATGTGGCCCCAACACCAGCCCCTTTATGAATTCTGTAATATCCCAATACTGTACCCAGAAAGAGTATTCACAGATTCTTGAGTATTGTGAAGGCTGCCAGCCTAGCCAGATAGAACTGTGCAGATAATTCTATCATTTGTAAATATGAATGCTGAACTATATACTTGTTTTCTTAATTGAAAGAAAATATTGTGAAATGTTGAACTACAAGCTTGTTTTCTTCAATGAAAGAATATGCTGTGAAATGTTGAATTAAAAAAAAAATGTAACAACATTACCCTCTATTGTAAAGAAAGCTAAGACAAGTATTTCATGTCTGTCCCTTTGAAGTTAGAATTTGGAGTTGATGAGTCTGGAGTAAAGCATCCTGCCAATTGTTTTAACTTAAGGAATAATTACTAGAATTTACACGTGGAATGTCTTTTACTGATGTAATTTCCTGCAGTTGCAACATAACAATTATTTAGTATCTGTTAGCCTAGAAACACCAGGAAAGTGTGAAATGATGTAATGGGAACAAGGACTGCAATAGCAATTTAAACAGAAAGAATCAGAAAGCATTAAGCATTTTTGTCTTGATCATCCAACTCACAGCACTGTCTTGCTCATATGTAAGTTATCTTAGACTTGTGTTTTCTTTTAGAAATAGCTAGAAACTAGAAAGATTAGACTAAGTGTTTTCCTGTGATGTCAGAACTGTACTACTGAATTAGTTTAAGTATTTCTGTGTGATCTCTGAACTCTTGACTAGCACTGTGTTGTAGAAAGTATTGAATTGTGGTTTTAATTATTTATTATTAAATAGTTTAAAACCTTTTAACTGTGGCTGGTTTGTGTAGAGATAAGTTAAGCTCTAATAGTACATTGCATGTATATAAGGATCCTGTACCAAGTCACTCTAATAAGCCTTGACTGTTTAGTTATACTACCAATTGGATAATAATATTGCACGGTAATAATTGGACACCCTTTTAAGGGCCTTTGAGTAGCTGATAAGTATTAGCTGGGTGGTGGCAGGGATCTCTACTGTATAGTCTGGGTAAAAGGGGCACAGCTGGAGAACCTGTGCCAGCCTTCTCCAGAAGTGTCTGGGTGGTTATGTAAACTCTTATCTCAAAGTGTGTGTGTGTCAGCTACTTGGCCAGGGACACAAAGCACTGGTTGGACAGAGAGGGTGCTGGAGATTTTAGCTTGCTCAGCTGGCTGAGATCTGTACTCTATAGCTGTGCCAGTGGGGAGAGTCTTAGTGGGGACCTGGAGAGCAAGGGAGCAACCAGCCCCGGACTGACTGTGATCTCTGTGTGCTCTTAAGGGAAATTGCACTTTACTATGTGTATTTGTTATCTTTTCCTCATATATGAGACACCCTCTCTGGTGTTAATGGTGAGGATTGAGGCTCCTTGACTGCTGGGCCAGGGCACGGGCATCACAAGTATTATATGAACAACTTTCAGACAGAACTAGAATATCTGGTTAATAAGGGGATATTTAGTTATAAAGCATGAGTATTTTATTATAAATTGTCATAATATTGATTTAGAAGGATTGTAAGCACTTGTATTTCAATTAATTACTATGACTAGGGTAAATATAATATAATTTTGAAAAAGACCTCGGTATGGATGAATATGAAAAATCTGCTTTCAAAATTGTTGCCTGATAGGTGATACACATGGAAATTTCTATTTTTGTATAATACACAAACAGGGAGACTTTTCACTCTGATTTGTAAATGCAGAGCAGACAAGGGTACATTCTCATAATTGGGGTGTTGTTCACGTCAGATACGTAACATGGTTATGAACTGCCATTATTCATTTACTACTAAGTTTTCAAGTAACTAGATGATGTGTACACTGTGCTGCATTTTGCATTCAGAGTCACATATGTACTGGAAACTATATTGCACAGAGTTAATTAATAACAAAGAACCAATCCTGGAGGGGATGCCAGTCTATCACAGGACATATGTTCTGTTTATTTTCCTTAGTAAATAAAAGCCAATATGGTGATTACACCTTGATCCCACTCTTACCAGAATTCGATAAGGGAAATAGTGCAAGGATAATCTTTATGTATATTACAAAGATACTGTCTAAGAGTGTTTTGTATATATTGGCAGCAGACTGTATATTGGGAGTTTGAGTATTAGCTTTTAAAATATATTTAAAGTATAGCATAGTAAAGTGGAGAAATTAGAGATAAAACAGAAAACGCTGCCATAACCTGCATTGAGCATAATGTGAGTGCCATGCAGTGCCGTTCTTACCAGCTGACAATAACATGCTGAATGCAGGCTCTAGGGATC
Source organism: Protopterus annectens (assembly GCF_019279795.1). NCBI lineage: Eukaryota > Metazoa > Chordata > Ceratodontiformes > Protopteridae > Protopterus > Protopterus annectens. The sequence continues at coordinate 185,491,235 of NC_056735.1, forward strand.
TTTTCTGTTACCATTTGCATCAGGAAGCCTCGTAATTTCACTATATCCATTTGTACCTGAATAGTGGTTCCTCACAAACCAATTAAAGAATTTACCATATAATTTCCAAAGATAAAAATACCTTCTGGTGGTATAAATGAGGAATGAGAGGAAGAGTTTTCCCGTCTGAATATTGAGAGGAAGAATAATATATTTGTTCTTACAAAAAACGTTGGTGTTGCTAGATGAATTAGTGACAGTAATACATTCCCTTGTCTCTCCTTGCAGGTGCCTGCTTACATTTGTATCTTAGTATTTTTTCCATGTATTCAAGGTATGTACCAGTTTAAGCCCTTACTGTTGTAATCTATTTCCTGAACTATATTAAAATGCTGCCTGAAAAAAGGTCTGTAATGAAAGGAGGACTGAATCAACTATGAAGCTAGACTGGATGATAGAACAGAGGGCCTAGACTGACAATTTATTGGAGATGACGATTGAAGTCTAGAGATCTTGCAAATTCTCAAAGGACACCTATGTAGGTATTAAGAAGCGTGCCACTAAATTATTACCTTTTGACAGTGCCTAGGTCAGACAGGAGAAAAGGAAGTTACATCTGTAAGCAGAGTGTCCATCTTGAGTAACAATTGGGCTAAATGCTACAAGCACTGGAACATCTTAAGGCAGTTTACCGTCTCCCCTATCTTCTATGATGCTGCTTGGTCCCATCTCTCCAGTTCTTCTTGGTGTGTTTCTTGTACCATGAGGATACGTACTGAAAATAATCCAGCTAAACAGAGAACATTAATTAAGGAAAGGCATTCTGTGTTAGCCAGTTGCCTGATGCTGTATGCTGAAAAGGGAGAGCAAGAGACTGCCTAATCCAGGCCACAGTAGGGGGACAAACTGATGGGGTTGTATTACTGAAGATGATCACATTACTTAAAAATTGAGTACTGTGGTAAATACTTATCTGGTAAGAAGTGGTCCACCTTTGGCAACAATCAGGACTCAGTCACCATTTACATACCTGAGTGGGAACAACTAAACACACTTGTAACTGCAATAGTTTCACAATCACAGACAATGCACTAAAAGCAAAACCAAACAAAATGTTTTAACAGATATGTTCAGGTTGGACCAAGTTGCTCCTGTGCAAATGTCTAAGGCATTTCTCAGCAAGGTAGTAGAAGTGGCCATCAATCTGGATGAGTGAGCCCTATGAAATGTTGGTAGGTCACACTCTGCAGTGATGTAGCTATGTTGTATGCAGTATGAGATCTGTCTTGATAACATGACTTTAGACACCTCTAAAGACCTTTTCTTAGGTGCAAAGGATGCAAAGAGCTGTCTGGCTTTTCAAAATTCCTTAGTCTTACTAATGAAAAGCTTTAGTATTCTGCAGATGTCCATGCAGTGCAAGAGGTATTCTCTTTTGTTTTGCTAAGTTAGAAAGAATACTTGTAGGTTAATCACCTGGTTTATGTTTGCTTTGTTTACTACTTAGGTCAAGAAGTTAGGGTTGGCCCTTCACTTCATGCTGTCACATGGGTTTACTGACTGAGTCCCGCAATTCTAAGATTCTTCTAGTTGATGTTATAGTCACATGGAACAGCATCCTGCAGGATAAGTAGTTGAGGTCTTACATGGTTGCTAACTCAAAGGGGCTTTTGAAAAGTATAGCTCATAGGGTATTGCAGGACTCATTACTGGGGGTCTAAAATAAAATATATTATTTAAAAAATACCTTGCTTAACTTAGAGATGGCTAAAGATTGCAAGTGTTAGCCTTGAGGGGAAATTGATTATAGCTGCTAAATGAAACTTCAAGGAAGGATAACTGTGGTATCTCTTGAAAAGATCTGCCAAATATTTTAGGACTTGATCTAGGCATTCTCATTGGAGATTTTGCCTCTCATTAGCTGTATAGGGAATGAATCCATTCCACTTTTCCTTGTAGATGGCATCTGTGAGGAGCCAGAATCTTCTAAACTTTAGACATGAGCTTATAATTTTTGCACACATTCAAAACTAGAGAAGTCAGAAATGACAAACTGAGGGAGTTTTTGTCCAGATGAGACATGCCTGTGGAGTTAATATAGCAGGGTCTTGAATGGAACAAACCCGGGGCGGGGGGTCTTCCAGAATGTGTGGGGCTATTAGTGGAAAATAGATCTGTATGGCCAATAAGTTAAATTAGTTTTATCTTGGATTTTGCTATCTTGGTCTTTTGAATTGACTTATAGTGGTGTGTGGTGGACTCAACCGAAATGAATGCCCTCTCTTTTGTTTTAACGCTCTACTATTATGCTATTGCTATTTTGGATGTAGAGAAATGGCAGAATTCTTGCGGCTATGTTTCTAACAATGCATCCCTCACCTTGTTATTGTTAATATGAACGATGGAAGAGAATCTCTGACATTTAGCATTTGAGGTAAACACAGAGATGTATCACTGACAATCCCCACAGCAAAGCATTAAGTCAGTTAAGATATCCTTTAGTCAGAAAGATTTAGGAAGGATAGGATAGGACAGGACAGGCTGAGCTAGGAGTTTTTGCTTTGGCCTGGCCAAAAGTGGTTCTGTATACGTGTCTAGCTTACCTCATCAACATTTCCATGTTGCCTGATTAAAACCTTGACAAATCAAGTAAAGGGATGTTTATGTGTCTTGCTGAGACAAATAATGAAATGTGAGTGCCTGTTAGTGTTCACAGAAAACTTTTTAACAAGTGTCTTAAGGATGAACACACTGTGGGGCCTGCACATCAACAAGGAGAAGAATTAGGGGAAAAAATGTAAAATTAACACAGAAAGTAACAATAAATGTAAAGAAAAAGGTGACAAATGTCAAGTAGAACACTCACCTTTGGTGCAGAAGGCTGTGGGTTCTATTCCCACACCAAGTGGATGGATTGCTGACACTGCGGTGCAGCATAAAGGGGATCATGTACTACTGTGTTGTTTGCATGAGATGTTAAACTGAGCTTTCATGGGACCTATCAAGAAGAGTAGTGGTTCATTATTTACTATACGACACCTATTAAAAAGAGTAGGGGTTCATTGTTTACAATACTATTTACAAACTTACATATTCACAATTTATACAGTGTACAATTTTTCATTCCTTTCCATTATTGTCATACAATCATAAATATCTTAATTTTCATTATTATATTAAACTTCTGTCTTCATTATCTTTATTTGATCCCTACTCCTTTTTTCCATAGCCATCATTTAATTTTTCTTAAAATTACTGCTAGTCTCCATTTACTAATAAATATGATTTCATTTATCTTTTCATCTTTTCATTCCAAATAGTCCACAAAGAATGTAAAATAATCACTTATCTGTTTTACTAACATATTCCTTATTTCTCTGGCTATAACATCCATACACAAGCATATTCATATTTATTTCATTTACCTCTTTTATATTTTCAAAAGAACCTTTCTTTACATATTTTCCACACAATTTTGCAACCCTTGTACATAGTAAGAAAACATGTTCTGTAGTTTCTTTATCACAATACATACAAACACTTTTATACTTAGTAATTTTATACTCTTCCACAATTACCCACAAAAGTTCTTGTTGTACTGTATCAAATGCTTTATTTAAATCTCCTATCATGATCTTGGTCTCAACAGTCCTGTTTCTAATATCATCCACAATTTCCCTTACTAGGAATAATAATTCTTGGTAACATTTTCCCTTTAAACAAGACAGGTACTGGGTGGCAGTGAAGAGTTACCAAATAGCTGGGTAACTACAGCAGAGCTAGTAAGGGAGATGGCTAGAAAGGTGCTTGGTATGACATCTGGACAGAGGAAGGAGGACAAGAAGACATGGTGGTGGAATGAGGAAGTACAGGAGGGTATAGAGAGAAAGAGGTTGGCAAAGAAGAAGTGGGATTGTTAGAGAGATGAAGAAAGTAGACAGGAGTGTAAGGAGATGAGGTGCATGGCAAAGAGAGAGGTGGTGAAGGCTAAGGATAAGGCATCTGAAGAGTTGTATGAAAGGTTGGACACTAAGGAGGGAGAAAAGGACTTGTACCGATTGGCTAGACAGAGGGACCGAGCTAGGAAAGATGTGCAGCAGGTAAAGGTGATAAAGGATAATGAGGGAAACATACTCACAAGCGAGGAGAGTGTGTTGAGGAGATGGAAAGAGTACTTTGAGGGGTTGATGAATGAAGAAAATGAGAGAGAGAGAAGGTTGGATGATGTGGGGATAGTGAATCATGAAGTGCAATGGATTAGTAAGGAGGAAGTGAGGATAGCTATGAAGAGGATGAAGAATGGAAAGGCTGTTGGCCCAGATGACATACCTGTGGAAGTATGGAGGTGTTTAGGTGAAATGGCAGTGCAATTTTTAATGAGATTGTTTAATGAAATTTTGGAAAGTGAGAGGATGCCTGAGGAATGGAGAAAAAGTGTTTTGGTACCGATTTTTAAGAATAAGGGTGATGTGCAGAGCTGCAGTAACTACAGAGGGATTAAACTGATCAGTCACAGCATGAAGTTATGGGAAAGAGTAGTGGAAGCTAGGTTAAGAAGGGATGTGATGATTAGCGATCAGCAGTATGGTTGCATGCCGGGAAAGAGCACTACAGATGCGATGTTTGCTCTGAGAGTGTTGATGGAGAAGTACAGAGAAGGTCAGAAGGAGTTGCATTGTGTTTTTGTAGACTTAGAGAAAGCATATGACAGGGTGCCTAAAGAGAAGCTGTGGTATTATATGAGGAAGTCGGGAGTGTCAGAGAAGTATGTAAGAGTGGTACAGGATATGTATGAGGGTTGTGTGACAGCGGTGAGGTCTGCGGTGGGAGTGACGGATGCATTTAAGGTGGAGGTGAGATTACATCAAGGATCAGCTCTGAGCCCTTTCTTATTTGCAATGGTGATGGACAGGTTGACAGACGAGATCAGACAGGAGTCCCCGTGGACTATGATGTTTGCAGATGACATTGTGATCTGTAGTGAGAGTAGGGAACAGGTGGAGGAGACCCTGGAGAGATGGAGATATGCTGTCGAGAGAAGAGGAATGAAGGTCAGCAGGACTAAGACAGAATATATGTGTATGAATGAGAGGGAGGATAGAGGAATGGTGAGGATGCAAGGAGTAGAGGTGGCGAAGGTGGATGAATTTAAATACTTGGGATCAATAGTTCAGAGTAATGGTGAGTGTGGAAGAGAGGTGAAGAAGAGAGTACAGGCAGGATGGAGTGGGTGGAGAAGAATGTCAGGAGTGATTTGTGACAGATGAGTGCCAGTAAGAGTGAAAGGGAAGGTCTACAAGAGGGTAGTGAGACCAGCTATGTTATATGGGTTGGAGACAGTAGCATTGACAAAAAGGCAGGGGTTAGAGCTGGATGTGGCAGAGTTAAAGATGTTAAGATTTGCACTGGGTCTGATGAGGGTGGACAGGATTAGGAATAAGTATATTAGAGGGTCAGCCTAGGTTGGAAGGTTTGGAGACAAAGCCAGAGAGGCAAGATTACATCGGTTTGGACATGTGTTGAGGAGGGATGCTGAGTATATTGGGAAAAAGATGCTAAGGATGAAGCTACCACGTAACAGGAAAAGAGGAAGACCTAAGATAAGGTTTATGGATGTGGTGAGAGAGGACATGCAGGTGGTTGGTGTGACAGAGCAAGATGCAGAGGACAGGAAGAAATGGAAACAGATGATCCGCTGTGGTGACCCCTAACGGGAACAGCCGAAAGATGATGATGATGATTATTTACCATGATACATTTCGTTTTACTTTCCTTTCTCTTCTGAATTATTTTCATAAAAATCTTATAACCTGCATTGTTCAATACTATAGGTCTTCAATTTTCAATTTTATTTTCATCATCCTTTTTCCATAGAAATTTAAGTTTACCACTGCATAAATCTTGATATCTAAAACCTTTGTTTTTTTTCTGCTAATCTGTAAAATTCTTATAAAATCTGTATCCTATTCTAGCTGGTCCTGAAAAGGACAGTAAATTAACTTGTCCAAGTACTTTATCTAATTCATATAAGGAGTTTTTGTTTTCCAATTCTTTGTTTTCTTGTTCTGTTAATTTTTTTAACATGCCAAACTTTTTGTATTTTCTTTTTATCTTTAAACATTTTCTTTACATAATTTATTAAGATGTTCGTAATTTGTTCTTAAGATCTTCTTACCTCTCCCTTTATCATCTTTAATTTCTCTCATTGTAATTATAGTAGTATTCTCTTTAACTGTGCTACTCAAATAAACTGATACCACTTGTCTTTTACTTAAGTACTATCTTTGCTTAAACAATAATAATTTAATTTTCTACTGATTTTCATAAATTCTCCGATCTGTCATATAATCCTCCTATCATTCCTTTCCAAATCCTTTAAAGCATCTAAATACATTGTTTTATAATTTGTTTTTCTAATTTTCATATATCTGACTGCCATTCAAAAAAAAACATGTTTTATATTTTACTTTAAAAACTAGCCAGTTGTTATAACACACTGTAGTGGAAATGTGATTTTTCCATAATTGCTCACTTATTTTCTTTCTAAAATAAAATAAATAAATTTTATTTCTATTTTCATCTCATAATTTCCCATTTGTTCTTTTTATTCCTGTGATTTTTCCATAATTGCTCACTTATTTTCTTTCCATTTTCATGGATTGAAGGGAGCTGGGCAGCATGTATGGTAGCTGGGGCAGAACCAAACTGCCTGAAGAAGTTATGCATGATTGTTACTAAAGGTGGACTGCTTCTTACCAGATGATTGATACTTGAGAAAAGACTTTGTGTCCCTGTGTATGGAAGCCATTTGAGAATTAGTACCCTCTTGACTACCACTTTTGATGACTCATCTCTTTCAGATTTGTTAATTTTCTCTTTTCTCTTTTATTTTTTTGGGTCTTGACTGTTTCCATGAAGACTGAGAGGAAAAAAAAAAAGAGATACATTTGTCTGGAAAGATTAGAATGTATGATAAAAACAATGCCTATACCCTACCACAATCACAACATCAAGTTTATTCAAAATTCAATTGAAGATCTTTAAGGAAAATAAGTTGAGTGCAAGATGTGAAGAACTTTAAGTGGTGAGGAGAACTGTAGAAAAAACATGATAGCTTTATGGAAGTGCCTCATGTACCTATCAGTGTTTGTTATAGGATGCAGGCACAGGCTCGGCATAAGACTACAAAGAGAATAATGGATTGCTGTTTAAAAATCTGATAGAATAAAGACAAGGGTCTTTGTCAACTGTTACATATCTCTGCTGCCTGCATACTTAAACCAGCATCAGACATTTTTTGTAAATATTAATAAATCAAAAGTAGATTTCTCTGGCAAGTGTCAGTGCAGATACTTCATGTGAATCTGTCTATAGATGCTTTATCCAAGCTCACAAATCACAGATCATGGCTCACAGTTTCATTTTAACAGAATACTGCATCACCACTTACTGGCTCTTTCAGTACAATGAATGGATTTGTTCTGTACTTACCACTGTTTTAGACTCAACATGTCCTTTAGAACTGTATCTACTTGTAGGATTTATTCTTAGATTTTTACAGGTGAATTAGGTTCTGAAGTAATCTGTATTTGAATACACCCATAACATTTATTAATTTAACTGCATGCGTCTCCAAAGAAATATTTCCAAAATTGCTCAATTCTTTTAGCATATGCTGATCATGATTCTTACTGTAGGTTTAATTTCTTTGCATCTTCCCAACTAAAACATCAAAAATCTCATTGCCAATTTTTATTCTTTACATGTTGTGTAACCACAAAATACCCCCCCCCCAAATAAAACAGGTGTACTTTAGCAACAAAATAATAATTTAATAGTTCTTATGGACTGTCATTTATTTTCTTCTAAAATGTTGGCGTGTTTAATTAATGGAGAATTTTTTGCTGAAGTTTCACTTAATGAGGTTAATATAGTCTATCATGGCTTAGACATGGCACGGAAAGATATGCATTTTAGTTATGATTTACCTGTTAAGTTGATGGATTTCTTTAGTGTTAAAAATCTTTGGATACCAGCAATCTTCCGCATACCCAAAATACATGAATCCATTTCTGACCTCCCCATTACGGCCAACAGTGGCCCCAGCTGGCTATAAGAATGAGCCCTTAGCAAAATATTTCGAAGGAGAAGGAACATCTGTTAAGTGGACTCAAGGCACTTCCTTGAAGTTTTGGCTAAAAATAATTTTTTACCTGACACTCTTAGTTACCATTGACATTAAGTGTTTGATTTTTGGTGATACCTCATGATTTGGGGATGGAATGTTTTTGGAAGCTATGATTTTAGGTACCACTTTGGCCAAGATTGAAATGTATGCCATTTACCAATGTCTGGAACTGGTATTGACCAATAACATCTTCTTTTATGAGGGAGAATATTTGGTTTATAAATATTTTAGGTACCACTTTAAGCAACATTGAAATTGACGCTGTTTATCAATGTATGGAACTGGTATTGACCAATAACTTCAGATTTTATGAGGGAGAATATTTCAAACAGCTTAAAGGTGTAGTGATGGGTGCTGCATCCACCACCCTTTTTGCTAACTTGGTATTGTGATTTTGGGAAACCAATGTTGTTTTTAATTCACCTTATTCATCCATGATACAAGCACACTTCAGATACCTGGATGATCTTTTCATATTATGGAAAGGCGAAGTGCAAGAATTGCTATCGTTTATAGATTTTATTAACCATTCCACTGATTTTGTACATTTTATGCACCAATGTGAAAACACTGGGATTAATTTCCTTGATGTTTGTATTTTTAAAAACACCATTGGTGGAAGATACTTTTTCTAATAGTTATTTACACTTTATAAACAGCACTCCGTTTGGCAAAAAAAAAAAAAAAGAATATTGTTAAGGGGAAGTTAATTAGACTTTGTAGAATTAATTCTGATGACTTGTTTTTTGATGAAGAAATTAAGTTGTGCAATATGTTTATCAGTTGCAGTTAACTGTCCGTTATGCTGAAGGAGTTGAGTGACTAGGTTAGGGAACATAGAGTTTTAAGATGTGCACTACTTCTACATCAGTTTGGTGATAAACCATGTTCTAGGGAGTAGCTAATAGGTTCATAGGTTCATAGGTAGATAGTAGGCTATCTGTCCAAAGGCATTTATAAGCCTAGCCAGAATGTGTTGGCTTTCGCCGCCCCCTTAGATTAGTTCCCTGTGCCTCTGTCCAGCAGAGCCACAGAAGTGATCCCCGGGGTAAACTTCCTGTTTCCCATCCACTTGTCAAGGTTTCTCTTGAAGAGTGTTAGTGAGGAGCTCTGCCTAATGTAGATTGGAATCCTGTTCCAGAGCATGGGAAGTCACTGGGACAGGAATCTATCCCTCCAGCACATCCTTTTTATTGTTGACGTGAGGTTTAGATCCCTAGAGTGTGTGGCTTGAGGGGATTTGGTTTTCTTTAGGTGGAGCATGTCCATCAATTCTGGGTTGGACATGGCCTTGTAGGTCAGGCAGAGATCACCTCTGAGTAGGCGGTATGCAACCGAGTATAGCTGGAGTTTCTTCAGTTGAGCTGCATAGGGCATCTGTTTGAGGTCAGTGATCCTCTTGGTAAGGTACTTCTGTGGTCCTTCCAGCTGTTGCAGGTGTCTTGTAAGGTACATCCCAAATGGGGCATTGTACTCTATGATGGGTTTGATGAGTGATGCGTAGAGGGGCACAATGATCTCTTTTGATCTGGATGCAAACCCTTTTGTGATTAGGTGGGCCACATAGAAGGATTTTCTAACCACTTTGGCAATGTGATTATCAAAGGAGAGATTACTATCTACTTGGGTCCCCTGATCCCTTATTTAATCTTCCGTATTTAGGGGGCTACCATCTATGTGGTAATTTGTGGGTACTTTGTTTTTTCCAAAGGGGATGACTATGCACTTTTTGGCATTTAGCTTGAGGCCATGGTTTTGACACCAGGTATCCGTCTCAGTGAGACCCTTTTGGAGGGTGTCTGTGTCAGCTGGAGAGTCAGTTATAGCCCCTAGTTTGCAGTTGTCTGCAAACTTGGTCAGCCATAGTCCTCCTGTGCTTGCCTGTACCTCTAAGAAGTATATGCTGAACAGGAGGGGTACTAGGACTGAGCCCTGGGGAACACCACTTGTAACTGGTTTAGAGTCAGAACTAGCTCCTGCAACTCTTACCATGTGGGTTCTGTCCGTGAGCCAATTGGCAACCCATCTCGTGATGTAGGCATTTATGCTCAGGCTGGTGAGCTTGTCTATAATACCAGAATGGGGAATTGTGTTGAAGGCCTTTGCAAGGTCTAGGTAGGCTGTGTGGACCACATTTCCCTCATCTATAGACTTGGTAACTGTCTCAAAGAAGTCCACCAGGTTTAGGAGGCATTATCTGCCCTTAACAAAGCCGAACTGGGTAGGGTCCAGTGTTTGGAGGTTCCCAATGTCTCTGTTAATGAGACCCATGAAGATGCACTCCATAGCCTTGCAGACCAAGCTAGTCAGGCTTATAGGGCGATAGTTCCCGGGGTCTATTGTGGCTCCACATTTGTGGAGCAGAATAACTGCTTCTCTGCACCACTCTATGGGCATGTAGCCTGTGGAGAGGCTAAGTTTGAACAGTGTGTATAGGTGAGGGGTTAGTTCATCTTTGAGCTCATGTAGGATGCAGCCTGGGACACCATTCGGTCCCATTTCTGTGTTTTTGGCTTTGGAGAGGGCTGTGTTAACCTAAGTGTCTGTGATTTCAGGGGTACTACATTCTTCTGGTATGGTTATGGGCCCTTTTGGTGGTGAGGGGGGGGTGAAGTTTACACTGAACCTGTCTGCTAGGATGTTGGCGATATCGGTCGGTACAGTGTATTTTGTGCCATTCTGCACTAACTCCGAGCAGATCTGGGAATTGCCACTTAGATTCTTGACATAGCTAAAGAATGCCTTGTGGTTATCTTTGGAGTCCTTGGCAATTTTTCTTTCAAAGCTAGCCTTGGATGATTTTATGAGAAGCTCAATGCCAAAAAGTGTATTGTCATCCCCTTTGGTAAAAACTCTGTACCCATGAACTACCACATAGCTGGTAGTCTACTTAATGCCGAAACTGTGATAAGAGACCTTGGGACACAGGTGAACAGTAGTCTCTCCTTTGATAATCACATCGCCACAGTGGTCAGGTAATCCTTCTACGTGGCTCCTCTCATCACAAAAGGATTCTCATCCAGAAAAAAAGAGGTCATTGTTCCCCTCTACTCATCACTCATTAGACCCATTATAGAGTACAATGCCCCTTTTGGTATGTACCTCACAAGACATCTACAACAACTGGAAAGACCACAGAAATACCTCACAAAGAGGATTGCTGGCCTCAAACAGATGCCCTACGCAGACCGTCTCAAAAAACTACAGCTTTACTCCATCGCATATCACCTACTCAGGGGCGATCTCTGCCTAACATACAAAGCTATGTCAAATCCAGAGCTGTTGGACATGCACCACTTAAAGAAATCCCAATCCCTCCGAGCTACATGCTCTAGGGACCTAAACCTTGTCACCACAATAAACAGAACATGCTGGAGGGATAGATTCCTGTCCCAGAGACTTCCCATACTCTGGAACAGACTACCTATCTATGTCAAACAGAGCTCCTCATTAGCACTCTTCAAGAAAAATCTTGATGATTGGATGGGAAATGGGAAATTCACCCCAGGGATCACTTCTGTGGCTCTGCTTGACAGGGGCACAGGAAAATAATTTTCTTGGGTGGCAAAAACCAGGGTACATTTTTTGGCTAGGCTTATATAGGCCCTAGGACCAATAGCCTAGTACCTACCTATGAACCTATGAACCTATTGTAGTTTCTTGCTGATACTGATCATGGATGTCCTTCCCTCTTGGGATTTTACTCTTTTCTGTTCTAGTTTCTTCCTTCTATTGTACAGGTTGTTTATGGCAGGGGTCCACCAGACTGATTTCCTTTGCTTGGAGGAGAGAGTCTTGGATTTGCTTGGGATAGCATGATCCATGCATTTTTGTAGGTGCCTGTAGAGTGAATTAGTAAAGGATTTTGCAGCTTGGGCAGCATTGTCCTTTAGCATGGGGGATTTGAAACTTTCTACCTCAGTCTTAAGTAACGTGAAGTTTGCTTTTGAAAAGTTTTTCACAGTGATTTCTTTGACCGGGGGTGGGGGCGGAATGTGGATATCCAGAGTGATTCGTTTATGGTCAGATCTAACCAGTGAGGGGGTGACCTCCGGTGTGGAACATCGGTCGCCCATGTTGGTGATGACCAGGTCCAATATGTTGTCACCTCTGGTGGGGGTGTTGACCAGTTGATCCAGGGTGTTTGAATTTATAAATTCTAGGAAATGTTGGGCAAGGGAGTTAGTACTTGAGTAGTTCTCCCAATTAATGTTTGGGTAATTGAAATCACCCAATATCAGGGTGTTTTGTAGGGCCTTTATGTTTCCCAGTATTTCCAGAAATGCAGAATGGGGGTCCTGAGACATGGTGGGTGATCTGTAGCAAGCTACAGTTTGAACTGCAGTCCTGCCCGTTGTTAGTTGCACGTGGATGATCTCTGAAGCATCGTGCTATGCCACTAACCTGGAGGTGTGGGTATCCTTGATGAATATGAATACGCCCCCACCTTTTGTATTTCGGTCCGGGTTTTGTGGCCTAAATGTATGGTATGATTGTAGCCTGGTAGTGCTGGGGTGCTCTCTGGATCCTTAAACCAGGTTTCTGTTACTGCACATATATAGATTTTCTCCATACAGAGGAGTGCCTTGAGTGAGTGCATTTTGAGGTTTAGACTTCTGGCATTGAGTAGCATTACCGTGAGTTTTTTGTTATTGTGCTACTTACGGCAGTGAGTTTGTCTTATGAGCCTTGCCTAAGAAAGGCACTATGGGGGTAGCAAGAGTCTTGGCCAGTATTTGAAAGCCTAAGGGTGACAGGTGCAAGCTGTCTCTAGCGAAGCAGTGTGGCTTGTCGAGCATGTCATCCCAGGCTGACAGTCACTGGATCCTGTTTGAATGACACCAGAAGCTTAGCCAATTGTTGAAATTTATATTTTTTTCTTTATACCGTGGTATCATTCTTGGTGAGGGCAGGATGTTACTCAGGGTCAGGGTCATACCAGCTTGGGCTACGCAGAGAGCTCCTCCATGTCTCTTTTCATGTAGTCCAGGGAGGTACGGCTCAAGTCATTCACACCAACATGGACAATGACAGAGTCCTATTTGTACTTGTTCTGGAGTGACCTGAGTGCTTGTGTTATGTGGTGGATCCTGGCACCCAACAGGCAGCTAACAGTAACCTTCTCCTTGTCCAGCCTAGTTAATGGGACGTCAGTGTGCCTGACTATAGAGTCACCTATTACTAGTGTGTTGGGTATGTTATTTTGCCTTAAGGGCTGTGATTGCATGGCACACTGGTTTTGTGAAGTATGTGTTTCATGGATTGTGTTGGGAGGGTGGAGGTTGCTTGGATGCCTGCTTTGGAGGTCTCTGTTGCTTTTGCAGATTTTTATTTAGAGCCTCCGAGTATACTTTTGTGTATTTATGTGTGTTTTTTGCCAGTGTTGGTTTCATAGGTCTATGTGAGACTGGTGGTGTGATGCAAGTAATTCCCTTTTCCTCTTCACTGTATGGTACAGTCTTGGGTTGAGAGCGCTTAGCCTCCAGTTTGGCTGTATAATTGCATATTTTGCATGTATTAGTGTTTGGTGGTAGGAGGAGAGGTTGTCTGTGTACATGAGGCAGTTGTAACATTGCCTCAAAATGCCCAGATTCACCAGTTGGACCAGAGAGTACACTGAAACTGCCCTTTGGACATGCCTGGACAGGTACAGTGAGCTGTTTTACTGAATGGCTGGTAAGGTTGAATAGATAGCCTTGTCTAGTCTAGTGCTAAGGTTTATTAGTGGTTGCTATGAGTTTTGAGCAAGTGCCGGGCTGAGAAGTGAATTGTTTGAGTGCTTAAGTTGAACGTTTGTCTAGTTCCAATGGAAAAATTGAAGAGCAGACTTTGTGGAGCCAGGAATAGTTATACCCTAGCTAACCGGCGCTGCCTGGCACGCAAAACCATGCTAATGCGGGTTTTATAGCAGGGAAATGAAAGAGATAGAAATTAGTCTAAAATGGCCAACAAACTACTAATTTCTGGGCTGAAACTACTCCTCCAGGGACAGATAGGCTGCTCAAAGTTTCCCTCTCTCACAGGTGAACAGAAAAACTTCCTTCTATCCAAGTGAGGTATGAGCAAACACAGAAACTTGTAACACAGCCCTGAATACAGCACTAATCTGAAAACTGGACTATACTAGCTTGGAAAGGTGGGAAAACATGTATTCAAGTTTTTTTTTTTTTTTTTTTTTCAGAAAATAAAGCAGATACAATCAAAAAAACACTAAATGCACAGAAATGGCTATCACACTTGAGTGTGTAGCCTACAACAGTTAAACAGGTAATTTAAACACAAAAACGACTTTGTTAAAGTGCAGGCAGTAAAATAAGTACAATATGTAGCTGAAACAAGCTTTTTAAATCACAGAAACTCTAAAAGAATTGGTGTTTTAGGTGGAATTAGCTAAAGGCAGCACGAAAATGCAGAAAAATGATACTTAATCACTCCAAAGTCTCTCTTTTGTCTCTCTGCTGCTGTAGACCTCTGCAGGGCACCAGGCAGGAGCTTGCTGATGCAATACAGTAGGGACATACAACCACTACAGAGGTTGATCTGTCATCATTGTGGCACAGTGTTTGGTGCATTCAATTTGTTGGACAAATTAGGTTCGAGACCAAGATTTGTATTCAAGAATAATATGAATCTTAATACTATTTCTGATAGAAATTGGTGGTAATGGGTTTTCCACCAGGAACTTGGGTATGAAACCCTGTGGTACCTGTAAGCAATGCAGGTATATATTTCAGGGTACACATTTTTCAGTCCCTGGCTAGCCAAAACTCATTTCCCTCAGGGATAGGTACAACTGTAATACAAGAGGTGTAGTTTATATTGCATTCTGTGCCTCCTTTTCTCTATTTTACATTGGGAAGACTGAAGGTCCTTTAAGAAAACAGGATATATCAGCATATTTATGCTATACGCAGGAAGAATATTTCTAATGCATTATGTAAACATTCTATTATATATGGGAAATTCAAAAATGTTCTTTTACTGTTATGGAAATGGTTCCATATCCCATTATAGGAGGTGATTGGGGGCTATTATTGGACAAAGAGAGTTATATTGGCAGCTTCTTTTGAATACTGCACTTAAACCAGAGATTGATGATTTTATTTCCATTAGTTGTGTGTTAAAGGTTAAGGCAAGTTGGCTATAAATTGAATAATAATGAATTTTAGTTGGTATATTTATTTGTTTAATTATATATAAAACAGTATAACAATACATATTGTTTATATAATAAAATATGGTAATATGTTTTCTTTTTTATTAAGTTTCACAGGAGTACGTTTTATATATGTGGTTTTAAATGTGTTTTCATTTTCTGAGCGTTATATTTTTAGGGATGACTTTACAATTCTTTAGATTATGTATATTTATTGTTTGTATTGTAGCTGTTGATTATTATTTGTATACATATTTTATGACTTTAAGACTTGTTTTTGATCTTGGCACCACATTTGTTATTTAAATGGAAGGAAATGAAAGTCATCTCAGGAGTGGCATTTTTTTATTATTGTTATTATTTTATATATTGTGTACATTGAGTAAACTCTCACAGAGACAAAAGAACAACCAGAAGCCAGTCTATTATGAAGCATGAAGTGAACATAGACTGAGGATTGAACACATGCACAGGCAGGTGTATTTTATAGAGTTGCCAAGGCTGCCTTTTATAGAGCAACGTGCACTGTTCACTATGCTACAGATTTCATCACTGGACCCAGAAGGTGAGAATAATGAGACTTCTGTGTTAGGGCTACAAACCAAGCCTGTCAAGACCAGAAGAGAACTACACATTGCCAGATGCACCCTGTCTTTCCTCATTTTGTAGAGTAGACTTTGGGATGTCAGTGGGCAGTGACATAACATTTGACCAGCCAGTGTCTATTGTTGTAAAAGTCTGTCTATAATGCACAGCTTATAACAAAAGGGATTGTGTCTAGAGCTAGGGATGTAAATACCATCCTTTACTCAGTCCTCATTAGGCTAGTCATTGAATATAATGCCCCTTTGGTATGCATCTGTCCAGACACATGCAACAACTGGAATGTCTGCAGGGATACTTTACTAAAAAGATACAAGGCCTAAACAACATGTCCTAAATGGACCGACTCATAACCCTGTCATTATACTCTGTATCCCACAGACTGCCAAAAGATGATCTGTGCCTGGCATACAAGGCATCCATTGTCCCAATACTGATGGATTTACTGCATATCAGAAAGTCAGATGGCATCAGAAATACTCAGTCTATGGTTCTAAACCTCTTCTGTAACATCAACAGAACAGCTTGGAGGGGCAGGTATATACCACTGCCATAGAACACACGCCCCATCCAAGTGAAACAAAGTTCATCCCCATTCATAGTCAAGTGTAACTTGAATCCATAGATGGGGAAACAGAAAATTTACCCCAGGACTTCCTTGAGTATTACTAATGGACAGAGGCAGCCCCTAACCTAAATGCTTTATCCCATGCATAGGCCCATGCAAATTATCTATGGTATGATCCCAGTTATTCTCATTAGGGGTATTATACAATTATTGATCATGGCATGGGTAAGACTAAGCTCTGACCAAATGGGACAAGTTAATTTGAGCACAAAAAGGAAAATTGGCTAGGATTAAAATGGCCAGCAAGGCCGGCTAAACTACTACCAACCAATGAACCTAGGAAATGAAAGATGTGCAAGTGGGTCAGTAAACTATTAAGTCATCCTGAAAGAATCAATTTCAGAAGAGGATAAGGGAAATGATAACTTACACTTGCAGTTGAACAGATATGCAGAGAGTTTAAGCACTAGGCATTCCTGTTACAAGAAATACTTGTGACTCACTTTGTGTTTCAGTGACTACTCTTATTGGGAAATAATATTCTAAGTTAACTTTTTTCTTCCAGGCTGCGGAGTTTGCCCAGGATTTAAACCTTGTGGCTTAAGTGGCCCATTTCCACATCAGTGAAGTGTCCGTGCAAAGCTGGTAGGAACACACCTGTTACATATCTAGGACCATAAAAGAGGATCAGCCTTTTCGAGGATGCCAGAAGAATCAGGAAAGGATGGGGAAAAGGTCGCAGTTCAGACTGATGCAGGCAGATGCAAAATACAGACCCCAGACCAAAGAGCAGTGGTGTGAAGTATCAGCTTGGGTGTATGCAAATGCCAGTAACAGAGAAGGAAAAAAATTGGGGAGTTTTGTACACACCTGGAGTGGACCACCAGTAATGGAGTCTGAGGGCAGTGGCAGCAGGCAACCGAATGATAGGGTATATCCTCATGGGGATAGTCTCCAGTAAGTAGTAAAGTGCCGTTCCCAATAAACGATGGTCTATCCAGGCCCTGCCTTAAGTACTAAGACCATAAAAGAAAAGGGATAACAGATTGTCAGAAGAAATGCAAAGAAAAGCCATCAGAATTGTGCATGGAATTAAAGGAAAGGATACTGACAGGGATTAGATGAGTTATCGCTCTTCTCACTTGATACCAGAAGAGATAGTAGGGCATGATACGAATGTGCAGCATCATTTCACAGAGATGTGAAAGGGTTGTCCTGAACAGGAAGTACAGAAGAGGAGGAGCAGGTGTCACAGGAAGCAAACTGTAGGGACCGATACTCCTTGTATCTGCATAAGGAAAGTACAGGCTGTGGACCCGTGGAATGAACTACAAGAATGTGAAGTAGGCATACCAGGATTTACTGCCTGTAATGCCTGTTTATTCACAGTAAGGAACTCATCTCTTTTAACAGTAATAACTTTATTAGGTGAACAATATTTAAAAAATACGAGTCCCAGCATAAGGGGAATGACTTGAAGGAGGGATGCCTGCCTAGTCTACTGGTCTCTTGCCCAGGTTACCCTGAAAAGAATCTCCCAGAGCGTCTCCCAGATCCAGAGAAGATGGTTCTCTAATGCCTGTATTGAGCACTGGGACAGCTGAAGAGGATATGGCCGAACCCCTGGTTCATGATGGCTGAAAGGACTACAACAGAGGAAGCCAGAGAAGTGAGTATGTAGTCTACAGAGCAATCCATGGCCACTGCAGGTTCACCTACTGTCAAAAGAGGAGTAGACTGAGTCTGAAACAATGTCAAGGACACTTGAGTAGGTGATTTTTTTCTTTCTAACTACTGCAGAAGAAGAGCTAGCTGGAACAGAGTAAGTATCCATGCAGTGACCAGGGAAGAAGCACCAAAAGCAGTAAGCATAGCTATAGTGGGCCGATCGGAAGATAAGTTGTCACTGAGTGTTCACAAGCACCACATGTAGATTCATAACACTTTCCCCAGACTCTCAGATTATAAAATGTAAATGTAAATGTATACCAGAATTCCCCTGTAAGTACTGTTCAGACACACACACACACACACACACACACTGAACAGGATTAAAATTGCAGGTAGGTTGCCACAAAGTGAGGATAAGCATTACACTGACACCAAATTCCCCACCCTTTTCTCCTTAAACTTTCCTGTTAAACAAAATTCAAGGTTTATACAAGCAGTACACGTTTTGTTTCTCAGAATTAGCCTCAAATACATTAATAAACACTCTAAGCTAAAAACAGTGACGCCTGACAGTACACTTCTGATATTGAGAAAAATACTGAGTTTCTTAAAGTAGAAATAATACTTTTAGCCAAAAAAATAGATAAAATGCTATTTATATAGATAAAATGCTCTTTGTATTTTTTTATTTTTATTTGTATTAGTATTTGTAAAAGGGCAATGATTTCTGAGTGGCAGGGGTTCTCAAAGGAGACTTATCTGCTAGAAAAGAAGCTCTTAGCTGATTGCTGCTCCTGTGAAGTCCAAGAGATGCTTCTTCTTCTAGAGAAGGTAAGAAAGTACTTTAGAAAGCTTTACTTTGACTGCTGATTTCCCTTCGCAGGATTAGCCAATCATCAGTCAGAGTGAAGGAGTTGGGGAGCCACAGATATTTTGAAGCTGGCTTGTCATTTTCTCCTGGGCAGGAAATAACACATATAGCCTAAGGGCTACTGCAGCAGTGGGAGTGACGAACATCAAAAATTAAACTTTTATCTCCCTTACCCACTCGCCTGATGTAATATACTCCTTTGCCTCTAGATTGAGCAATCAGACAAAGAGTTATTGTTGTTGAGCAGACCTCTGAAATGAGACTCTTCTGCCTCCTTCTTGTTGCTGCTGATTTCAAAAATAATTCCAATGGCCTAAGACATGGGCATTAGTTGCATGGTGAGCCTTGGGTTGCTGTTGGTGGGTTTGAATAGCAGCAAGGATTCCAGAGCTGTAATTAATATGGGCAAATGGAGTAGCTGTCCCATGTGTAAGTAGCAAGGATAGTAGGGTTTCATTAATGAATGTCAATACTTCATTCATGTATGTGTGCTGAAGCTCAGTGTTTGCTAGTAACTGAAGCAAGTTGCTTGGCTTGTTATAGTTTTAGTTAGTAAGACTGCATTACAGAAAACTTTTTTATAGTCATCAACTTAGAAGACCTTTCTTATTTTTGGTCCTCAACTTTGGGTTAAGGGAATGCCAGTCTGGGGAACTCTCAAGGGTGCCGGATGAGCTATCTATTGTACTTCTGGTACTGATGATTTCCGTTAGTTTGCTGATATCTAGGTTAGGTGTACTGAGGCCATTGACAGGACACTTCAGCAGCAAAGAGGATCATCCTTTTTTCTTTAAGGTCTTATGGTGGTCATCCATTTCAGGCAAAAGCAACAGAGGGTCTAAACAGGAATAATCCAGAAACATGGCCTTTACATACTATCCTTAAGTGAAGGGTGTTAACTAACAAAGCCATGAATGTCGGTGCCTTTCAATGTCCATTGTGTGTTGCTTGGCTGGTTCCATCTGTAGCATCTGTTTCAGTGATGCTTACCAAAGTCACTAACAGTGCAACTACAAGGCCATCTTAAAAGAAAAATGTCCTCCTTGCTTTGAAGCCATCAGATATCCTTCCTTAGACTGAGTGATACTGTTTTGTGTATATTTTCCTGAAATTCTCAAATCAAGTATTATTGATCAGTGTGTTTCACAGTGTTCTTTTCCTTTTCTGAATCCACAGCAAAATGGAAAATGCCTACTTTTTATCCAAAACCCAAAGTATTTCCATATTCTTGTGCATTTCCTTTTTTGAACTTACAGCAAAATGGGGAATATAGCAAAACGTTCATTGATAAAAGCAACTATATGACTGCCCAAAAGCATGGGTGGCCATGGTGGTGCAGCAGTTAGTGTTGTTGCCTCACAGCAAGAGGTTCCCTGGTTCAATTCTCGGCTGGGGTGCCTACTGCATGGTGTCTGCATGTCCTCCCTGTGGTCGCATGGGTTTCTTCCGGGTGTTCCAGTTTCCTCCCACATCCGAAAGGCATGCTGCAGGTAATTGGACACTCTAAATTGGCCCTAGGTGTGACTGTGTGCCTTCTGTAGAAGGTTGGGCACTGGGCTGGCAAATCAACAGTGTAAAACTCCTCTGCTAATCATTCTGTGGACCGTTGTTCCATTGTGGTGACCCCTAACAGGAAAAGCCGAGAAAAGAAGATGATGATGACTGCCCAAAAGCATGTAGCAAAAAAAGAAGTAAGGCATTGCAATTTTTCACTCCAGTCACCCTACCTTCTGAAGTAACACTGCCCTATTTTTTAAACACTTTACAAAAAATGTTCACTCACACTGCTCTAAACAGTACATAGGCAGCCCATTCGACTGCTAGCTTCTTTTCTTCCATTCTCCTGAAAATCCATCCTCTAGCGCTCTCAGCTATTATTATTACTATTATTTTTTTTCATAAACTATCCTCTTTCCCTGAAGCTGACTTCCAAGCTGCAATATGAAAACAACTGTATTAAATGCACACATTATGAATTGATATGTCTTAACTCTTTAAAATGTATCCCTGTTTCAATCAAAACTCACCAAATGAAGAAGCAATTTCAATAAAATATGATCCTAAATACAGACCGCTGTAGTTAAGTGTTGGTGGAAAGTGTGTTTGTTTCAAAATATGAATAATGTACTAAGAGGTTCATGTAGTGAGGACAGGGCAGCTCTCTTTATGGATAGTGTGGAAGCGATGTGCAAACCTTGCTTTATGTCTGGCATGGAGTGCCTGAAGCTTTTCTGGGGGGGCAGTAAGGGTGGGGGATAGTCCTGTTTCAGTGTACTGGCTTCAGGAACAGCAGATGGGTTTGAGGGGTACTGTGTTTGAGTGGATCCTGAGGGATGCGTATCACACATCATGCAAAGGTATCCAAAACATACCAAAAGCGACAGTACCTGACCTGACATTATGTCAACTAATCAAACACTAGCTCCTTTAGCAACTGGGCACCATCAAAATTTATTTTGATATTACCATTTTAAACATTTATAAAGCTGTCTTCAGTACCCCAGTTGTCTGATAATCCAGGAAACAATTAATTACAAATTAACATCATTTTTTTTATAAAAAAGGTCTACACAAAGAATTTAATTAAAAAAATTTACAACAATTTAGCAAACACTGGCAGTTAAAAATCTGTACACGCATTCATAGGAAAAGACTACATGATTTAATACTGCCACCAACAATCTATATCAGCACAATGAATTCACCCAGTATTTTTTAAGAAACTAACAAAATCCACTGTTCCTTTTGTGACCCTCACTTATATTCTGAAAAATGATACAGTGTAATAGCTACAGTATGTCGATGTCATGTCAATTCCTCTGCTAATATTTGTGCACAAAGGCATATTTCTTTTGTTTTTCATGTTTACATTTAACAACTAAAAGAGCCTAATATTGAAGTGAAGAATAAAATGAAGGTGAATACAGACAGACAGTGGTCTACAAGTACTGCTGGATGTAGTAACAATACATATGACATTGCTTACTGTCTAAAAAGCTAAAGCAGCACTTATTTCACTTAAAACAGCAGTCACGGTCATATCAGAAAATTCCATATTTCATGGATTTAGGTCAGTTTGGATTACTGTTTCACTCTTGTCTTGTAAAATATTCTTTCAAGCTATTTTGGGATTTTTTAATCTAAAATAAGTAAAATAAATGATCATTAATATGTTCATCATTGATTATATATATATATATATTATTCACAAACACACAAATGCATGCATGCATACATACATACATACAGACAAATGTACAGGGTAACAGAAAAGTGCCAATATTTGAACAACTAGTAGGTAGTTAGAACTACCTTGAGAGTAAAGCTCCAGAGATAATTTTAATAGACTAGCAACCACTCAAATTATAAATGGATGTAATTAAATCCAAGTGCATTAATGTTACTCTTTATAGTGCATGGACCACCCTGTATGACAAAAAGTTAATTTTTTACTCTTCAATTATATTTTTTTCAGTGCATTTAGTGCCAAATAGTCCCAATTCAGTTTAGTGTTTGCACTTCGTTGTTAATATACATGAAAACTAACAAATGATGTCATACACAGATGAAATGACACAAACAGTACAGGGCAGAACTTAGTTAACTTGGTTTCATCAGTATGAAGTCTTGTCCATTTGGTATTTGCGAATGCATGTGCATGCACACACACACACACACACACATTTTCCTCCATTTTTTTTATATTAAGCTAGCTCTACAAAGTAACCTTGTTCAAAGAAAATATATGTAGCAAATCAAAAAAACATCTAAACGTAAAAAGAAAAATCTGGATATGTCCAAAATAAAAGCCTTTCAAATGTAAAATCTAAAAACAAAACACAACGATGTAGACTCCTAACTTGAACGTGATTATCTTGCAAGACAGGAGTAAACAGGTAGCCTAAAACACAATGAGAAAACATAGTTAACTTTCAAAAAACATGCACTGCTGCTTTTAGTTATTGTTAAATTCTAGAATTCTGTTTATGCTGACATGTTCTGTTCCAAATAAAATTTCATTGCAAACGTATGACTTTGAATATCTACAAGAGCTTGCAAATTTTAAATGACATATCTATATACATTTTTTACAAAACACTATTAACACCAAAAACATCTTTACAAAGCAGCCTGTTCTGAACAGACAACTCATACAAGACAATCTTTCTAATACAGTGCTTAAAAATCATGACCTCTTTTCTGAGACACCACATTGTACACATTCAGAAATACAGCAGTACAGGTCCTTAAGTATTGCTATGCAGTTAAATATACAAGACATGGCTAGGATGATCAAACAATTGATTTTGTATCCTCTAGGACTTAGGGCAACAGCTCGCCAATATTTTAATTAATGGACAAAAATTATTTCCTACTTCAAAGAATTTCAGTCTGTAGCACAGAAAAACAATACAGTACATACTGTGACCTATATGTAATAAAGGTTGGAGCATAAGGAACATCAACATTATTGCTATTTTTGCATTTTTTATTACTTAAACTGCAAAGAAAGTAAACATCTACCTAGTTTGGCTGCAGAAATGGAACCATATATGGGGGTTTAAAACATATGGGCACTATACCAAGGAATAAACAATCTGATCACAAAACTATCTTGCTGACTTAAGCAGAGATGAGAAAGTATGTTAAAATTTGCAATGGTGCAATAAAAGAGATGGTGCACCTCTGAAGTCATTTCACAAATGTTTCTCCTCTTCTAAGCATGCTAACACAAAACATAATTAATCTTTGATATTAAGTAACTAATAGGAAAACTAAGTAGCTGACTATAAATATCTGACAGAAAAACTTCAAAAGGGCTATTGTATTTATTATTATAGGAACTTGGATGAATTGTACAATGTAGTGTATTATACTGCGGTCTTCTCTTTAGTCTTTTCCAAACTACATACACATACATACCCAAATTTCATGACCATACTATTTTAAAACAAACCAGTATTCCACAATAAAACAGTTTTCTTAACATTTTTTTACCATTTCTGACTGGGTTAAGGTATTATGCCTATTGGTTAATATGGCTGTTTTCTTTTTCATTTTTTTGCATATTTTTTTGTAATTTTCTATAAAGTCAGAATTTTGAAATTGTACGATATCTGTTTTCTATATGTCTAATTAATTTTTAAACTATCTTAAGAAATACAACAGGCTGCATTGCAGACTTTCACATTAGCAGTTAGTTCCTGCTTGCATTTCAAATGATTGTGCTCTCCTAAACTTCCTACAGTAGTACAACAACAGAAAATACATGGAAATCTGGCTTTTTATTGAACTGTATGAACAAAAGATGTGTGTTGGACCTATGAGAAGACACACTGACTGTTATGGGAAGTATGCCTTGCTGCCAAGTTCTACTTACTCAAACAAATTTTCCTGTATTGCTAGTGCTAGCCCTGACCTGGGTTATTTCTGGCATAAATCCAAACAGAGTCTCCTTCTAGAATGCTCTAGTGCTTTCTCACTGCACTCCAGTGACTGGATATTCTTTGAAGATCCACGTCAAGCAAGCCAAAAATCCAGACACAACTGTGTGAAAGGATGGAGGGAATTGCCCAGCATCCAGGGCACCTTGTCACAGATTCTGCATTACAGTGACTACCATAACTTCTGTATCTGATTATGGATGTACGTTCTGGCTACAAGATTTACAGAACAGAGTTACAATCAGAGCAGACCGCCTGGATTGGGAAACATAATGGGATGATCCTTGGATACTATGGTGTAAAGAAGGATCAAAACTTGGGGAGCACCTCAAATTTATAATGCTTTATAAACGTATGCCTAGTAGACCAAATTAGACTAGTACAACCATCATCAACAAAAACACTGTGAAAGAAATCTAGATTTTTTTCAAGTTGAATTATCCTCGAGTACCTTTGCTAGGATCTTGCCATAGCTGTTACTGCAAAACAAAATTGAACTTGGCAACCATCTGTAAATGTTTATGACCATCCTTTCTTCAATCCATATTTGCTTGTTGCACAGGAGACAACCACCTTGATGGGTGCCATTCGATTAATATAGTACCTCAAATGCCTGAGAACATCCATCACATGGAGAAGATTCTCTTCTGAATTTGAATATTGGAAAAAATCACAAGCATAAAAATCAACTAATTTAAACTCTTAATAGCTATCTTAAGGAAAAAGGATGGTTTATTATGCATGAATACCCCATGAAAAAAACTGTGTGTGTGTGGGGTGGTAATACTTTTAACTCTGAGATGCACTTAGCATCCATAAGGAAAAAGAAGTGCTCCACGCAGAAATTTTAGATCTGTCACATCCACTTGCTTAGAAGGATGTACCGTGAGCTTCTCCAGCAAATAACTGCTGTCTGAATGGCAACCTGGTTATCTATAGGTTCATAGGTTAGTACTAAGCTAACTGCCCTTGCAAGCCATTTTAAGCCTAGCCAATTATCCCTTGTGAGACTCAAACCCTGCACCTTGTGTTTGTAAGGCAAACACCTTAACCATTAGGCCACCCTCCCAACCAAAGGAGGCCTTTGAAGAAAGGCATCCTTTAAGAAGGCCTTATGAATTTTCAGTAATACCTGAGTCACCCTTGGTTCCCTAGAGAGAAACCTACATATGGCCTCCAGATGGACTTTAAAAATAAACTGTCTCAAGCCCCGATCAAACAGTTCTGATTAGGAATATAGCACCAGTACAGGATAGCCTTGACATGGATTATATATTTTTTCTTTGTGTGTAATCCAAGTTAAAAAGTCCTTCCAATTTCTGAGTGAAAACTTTCTTTGGAATTCACAGAATGGATACAGTTGTTCCTGACAATCTAACTGATCATGCTGGGAAATGGAGTAGCCATGCTGCTAGCCTGACCGGTCATGTGGAGGGCCAACGCAAATAATGCACTTAGGATGTGAGTCAGCAAGTAGTAGCTGTTTGCTGCAGGGGCAGTTCTTTAATTACACCATGGTGGTAAATGAAGTGTTTCATGAAAACAAATAAATAAATAAATAAAAGCAACCTAATAATAACAACACCCATTTATTAACAATGTAGTCGTACTGGACACATTGTGGGTGACATGGGAATAATGTCTGGTTAACTGACTTGCTCAAGGCGACATATTAAGCAAATGAGGCATGAAATCCTGTACCATAGGAACTATAGCTCACAGCCTTATATCTGTGACAGCTGTCAAAATACTTTACTAACTGCACAAAATAAGTTAGTTTTAATTCAATCTTAAATACCATTTTAAATTGTACACTAGAAAACAACACTCTGAGACTGCTATCATCCAGGTTCTCTAAACGGTGAGAAAAAATGTGAATGCTCCAGAGGATGATGTTTCACAAAGCACAAATGGAAAATGCCTGGGTCAGGGCTGTCTGACTAGAAAAATGTAATTGTCTGAGTGAACTATGGCAGCAAAGTACAACAGTGCTCAAAATCAGATTAGGGCTTTTTGTGCTTTGAATCTACATCTTCATTGACTTAAACAGAAGTACGTCAGGCATTACCACCTTAGGATTGTTTAGTAGGAAGCGCTCTGACAATGATAAAGACAGTTTCTGAATTCATTCAGCTATACCTCCTTACCAACTCAAGAGCTTATATTCTGATCTTTTATCATAAGAATGGTAGACTGAGCAGGTTTATGTGACAAGAAACTGAAACTAAAATGATTTATTTTGTGCAAAATGTGTGCTAATAAGGTTACAAGAAAGTAAATTTACTTGAACCCTAATTATGCTTAGAAAATATGTTACTAAAAGTGTTACACCACTTACAATTACTAACCTTTAGCAACTGCACATCAAGTACGTTGTACAGCTAAGTGTCTAAGTAAACAAAAGAGCAGGAAGAGACTTAACAAGGATGC